>NW_019213047.1:8267-82940 GCF_002532875.2 Varroa jacobsoni | reverse complement strand
ATATGCTATATTTTAATTAAGAAATTCAAGCTATTTAATTCGAAAGAGATACCATTGAAATGTTGAATAGAGTAGTTCTGCGGAACCATACTAGTGGCAGTAGCGTGGAGAACGAGACTTAGTTCTTGCACGAGTTACTGGACTGTGCAATCTGTATACAATAGGTTCCCAGATAAACGAAGTCTATTAATTGCTCTCCACTGAGTAATGATCAAGTGAGAAGTAAAATAAAAATCTCTATGATAAACGAAAATTCAAAGTGTGTTCATTCTGCCAGTCTTCTCTATCAAATCAGATAACTCTAAGTTTTCAACAGAAGGATAATGTGCTCTGTACTGAGATATATGCCGTAAGCATTTCAGATTTTAATGAACCTCACATTATAAAGCGTAGCACAATCGGAGTATTAACAATAACACTTTGACAAATGATATATTCGTGATGCGCAAGTGATTAACAGTGACGAAAAATTAACTGAACAAAAATACTCTTCAATGAAAAAAACATCTGTTTGATTTTAAATGCTTAAAAGGTTCTAAACTTAATAAAAAACTAAAAGCATCAACCTTTTGTGCCGATGGCTTCGCCGGAGCCCGGCCGTAATGGCCTATACATCGGACGCAAATCACATCAGATACACATTAATCGCATGTCCTATTATATAAGTATATACTCTATGATAGGGATTACGCCTAAATCTTTCTCTTTCGAAGCCGCGGGGCTTTGCCACTTCCCACACACCCATCTCAACACCCGAAGAAGCAATGCAAACGTTTAACCTAGGCCTTAAGCTGAATGATGCGTTGTCTTTTACGTTGAATTCTTAATGTCTGCTCTTGCACACGAAACCTAAGGAACATGCATATTCCTTTCCTATGATAATGTTATGACGAGACGGCCTTCTGCTAGTGACCTCCTCCCTCACGTGAAACAAGCCCTGAACCGGAAGTGACCCTACCCTATTATGTGCTGAAATGATTGAGATTCTGGATGTCCTGCTCGTGGCCTGAGCTGTGGTCATCAGTGGCCGGCCGAGGCAAAAAGATAATCAAGGTGGCGACGAAGAAATCGCTTATCGCTCGCTTTCACAGCGCGCTATTGGTTGGGCAAGCTGTGACTGTTTTGGAATGAAGATGAGATTTGAGCGGTTCAAATAGGAGAATATATTTAGACATAAACATATTCTGCCATATAGCATCCAATACACGGAAAGCAGGATAACGAACGTTAAGATCTATCCTTCGGCCAGATACTATCGAATATAAGAGTAGAACAAGAGTGAAAACGTCGACGGTGGGTGAGGATATCGTAAGGGCAACCACAAGAGAACCGAGGTCTCGACCAGTAACGTTATTGTGGATCGTGTTTGTCGTTTGACTAATTTCTGTCTCGCCTTCAGCGACGCTCTGGTAAGTCCAAGATTTACTGTTTCTGACATGATACGATGAGATTCAGTTGCGTTTTTAGCTTATTGTTAATTGCAACGCAACCTGTACCGGTAGGTTCAATAAAATTCATTTAATTCCAACCACCTAATCTGGTCAAAGCTTGCAGATGATTCTGCCCTTTTTCCGGCCAGATCAGTTTCCGTATGTTAGAGAAGTCACATAGTGAATACAACTTGTCATTTTGATGATTTTCTCCAAGGCCGAGCCTACAGTTCGCTGCGCAGGGAGACGCACTTGCTCCTAGATGGACGCTGATTCTGTTGAAGTTGGAAATGTTTTGTTTTGTATTCATCCAGTTCGTTCGATTTCATTCTATTATTTGGCTTCGGGTTTGCCGACTCCAATTGACCTTACTCCTTTCGCTCAATCCATAGGAGGTTACGATGTCAAACAATCGGACCTTGCTTCTGCTATTGAAAAGGTCCTTTAGGTGATCTAGAGGTGGCTAGAGTGAAAAAAAAAAGTTTTCCAACGTTCAATGCACCAATGAAATCTATTCGCTGAGGTTGCACATCACCACTGTGCCCTTCGCCTACGCCGATATATAGGCCCTAAGGAAAGACAATATCAGCTGCTGCCACCCCTATTAGAATGTTGCTGGCAGGCCAAGTCGTACACGTGAAGCGTGTACAGGAGAAAAGTACTCCCGCGTCAATTGAACTAACAATTTGTGTAATCAGCGTTGCGCATCGATTCTATTACTATCGCGACTGACAAAAGTTGTTGCACTGCTGTCCAATGCTGTGTCTTTGTACGTCTGCAGCGTTACGGGGATATATTGCTATGTGGGCAAACCTGACAAGCTTTTGTGCAGAGTTATTCAACATCTATCATTATAAGTGATGCGTTGGCAATGGCACGCGCTTGAAATATGGCTGACGTCTGTGTTATTACGCCGGGGGAAGGGGACTAGGCTAAACGATGTGTTCGTGTCGGCATCTGCGTGCATATGTTTCATACGATGGGCTGCCGGTAATCACTTTTATCTACTCTAATCTCTAGCGAACTCTACGATAACATCGACGGAGAGGCCACTTTACGACCTGGAATCGGCAGGTTGTGGGATCCTAATCTGCAATATCGTGTAACCTAACAACGAGACGACTTCCTATAAATACCATGCAATACAATGCAATGAGAAGGATGTGCGTTGCGCGCACTCCTGTGTAGCCCGCTGGTCCTTGGTACCCCCGTCTGTCCTGGCGGTTCACCAGCACAAAGAGGAAAGCCTCTGGAAATGCTAAACTTTTCCCGAGGAGTGTAACATCGATCGGTCGAGAGCTGAGAGAAGGCAAATGAAAGCAGCCTGGCTTCTCATGCTCTCTCGGGTTCAACTTCGCTTGTACAGCTCTGCTGAGGCGAAATCAAAATTAGTCTCTAGCTGGCTTAATTGACGTGAACCCGTTCCGAAGGTGGTGTGGCTCAGCCATTTGGTGCTAGACTCTCGTTTCTGTGCTAACTGATGGCAATGCTAGTGGGTGTAGAAGTAACCAAGGAAGTTTGAGTCAGTCTGCGGTCAGCCCCTCCGCCTAGCTTCACTTTTCGACTACCGCTGAGTATCACGAACTGAGGTGTTATTGCCGCGGTTGTTAGGTTCATCCATCCGGTTTGATCCTTAATACGAGAAATCGGGCTAAGGAACGCAAGTGTGTCTTCAAAAGAGATTGCTGCGGCAGCTAGGAAAGAAACGGGTAAATCGAAGAGTGAAACTGTGGGGTAGATGCTGGTGTGATGCGTAGGGACTATCAAATGAAGATTTAGACAAGAAGAAATTACTAGGCATAGCAGTAAGGAATAAGGCCGTGTCCTGGATATTCCGTGTGCTGTGTGAATCTCATAGGGAAGAATTGTGGGCAACCGCCTCGGGCGATGAGTCCAAAAAAGCTTTTGGATAGACGACTATCCTCTTCGACCAAATGAGTTTTGAGCGTACGTCGTGCTGACTTTGATCTACATAGGCAAGAAAAATTTAAAGCAGAAACTCGACCCACGAATGCGCTGATGTTGACTCCGAAGTAGGAAACCTCGAAACCCAATTGTTTCGGTTGCCATAGACGTTGTTACCTCTACCGGCTTCCATTACGACGAACAGTCATGTTGAACATTGAAGGACACGATTCAGAAAGCTTCAATTATCGTTGATTTTTTGCTGTTATTGAAAATATATATAGGTTAAACAAGTATACAAGTTTGAGAGTGTCTATTCTTAGGAAATATTAAGGCAGATGAAATATATGTGGAATACAAGTATTTCAATAATGACACATGTTGAAAACACTTAACTGGACACTGTTTTGAACATTATGAAGCTTAAGCGAAAGATAAGTTAACAGAAGCCAAATATTATCATTATTTTCAATAAACTTAAACGGCTTATCCTCTTCGGAAAACTGACCCTTGCCGACTTGATTGAGTTAGAACCTTTAATATTTTTTAAGAAATATCAGTCCCTTTCAAACGGGATATGAATATGTTTATAGGCAATGCCATGTCTTCACTTTTCCTTCGAAACGTTTTACAAAGTCACCTATCAAAAGTCATTTCATACGACGTCATCAAAAATCACAAAGAGGTTTAAACCCCTTGGATAATCATTTCAAAGGATTACTGCGTTTTGTACGCTTGGGTGTATTTTATTCATTAAATTTGAACGATCCCTATACATATTATGTTCAAGGGGATCAGCTGACCCTATGCACAATCTGTGTGTGTAGACCATGCACAAATTCAAACTATATAACTTATGCATAAGCAGCCTGATGTATCACTTGCTTTTGTAGCGACTTGAAGGTCCTAAGGCAAGCGTATGTGGCAACGTTGTTTCAAACCTAACTATAGCAAACGTGGCATATACACGTCGACTGTCGCTCGATGTAGCTTTGTTGTTGAAGGAAACGTAATAGTAGTATAAGACGTCTCTAAAAAGTAAGATTATCTTAAGAGTAACAGCTTTTCATCTGAGAAATATCTATTTGCCACTCGGTGCATAGGTGGCATTTGTATGGTAAAAACGAAGATTCACCTTAAATTAAAATCCTACGCAGGGTAAATTTGATATAGAGAGCTAAAAATGCTTGGCGTATGTCTTCTAGCTCGCGCTCTTTATTGCTCAATCTCCCCACTTAAACTTATATACCTAATCTGTATCTGTCTTGTTTGTCTACGTCAGCCTATTAGTATACTGACATTTACATTTTAACTAAGCAACGTGTCATCGCGTGTCTATAAAAAGATGAACGCCACATGAAAGGAAGCATACTATTCAGGTAAGACTTCCCACCGCTGCATGGCGCAGTATATGCACGCACGAACGTGCTTATTGCCGGTAGCTTTCCACCTCGTGGCTTCGCACATGATTGCGAAAGACAGATGAGTCCCCTTTCAGCCATTTGTAGTTAATTTGTATTTCCATTCATGATGGGGAAAGACACAGAGAGAAAAAAAAAAAGAGAGAAAGATGAATCGGCATACTAACCGGCCATACAGCGACTGGACGTGGGAAACGAGCACGTAGCGGTGAGCGGACGGCGAGCTCACTGCCGGTAATACAGTACCGTTAAATGAGCAATGTTCGAAAAATTTCTTGCCAGGATCTGGCCGTCGAATTGCTTGTTAGATAATTATTGACACCTCCAATCTGCGAGTGGTATTTGCCTGGGCGCCTTCGTCGACTCCGTTTCCTAGACCTCGAAGTCTGTTCGATGGACGATTCGCAGCCGCAGCAATAGCAATAAAGTATCGTTGACACGTACAGTGGGGATGTTTCTATACGTGGACAATGGATGATAATCTGACGTTTAATCGTATTCGTTTGACGCCTCGACTCACGTCTCTATTCACCGCATGTGAGGAATAAACTTAAAGTTACTATTTTCCATTGTACTTTATCTATGTACTTTGTACTGCAAAGTTTGGAAAAGCAGTACGCAATAGGCTGTTGTTGCTCAAATATAGAGTCATAAGCTAACATTGTTGAAAAATACAACTTAGATGCACACATGCACATGTCCTTTGTACACATAATCTGATGTTAGCGGGGAACGAAACGTTCGGTCGTTATTTTAATATTAACTAGCTAATATAATGTTGAAATTAATATCGAGTTAAGCCTATCATGCATCATTGAAGCCTTTTGCACGATCGCCCTGGGGTCGTAACGTTTCCATAGAACGTATTGTAGCTTGTGTGTATGTTCCTCCTATGTCGTTCGATGCTGGTCAATCACTTCTAATGTTCCACTTAGTCGCCAGACCACTAGTCAAGCGTCAATCCCCAGTGCAGCACCAGCAGTAACAAAACGCAAACGGCGTCAGCCATAGATAAAAAAAAAAGAAAGAACCGCAGCGATCAGAGCAAACTGGGACAAGCTGATCGAAATGAACAGACGCTATGCATTATGTGCAAGGTGTCGTGCCTGCCTTAAACAAGTCTCTACGACTTCATCCCGTCTCGAACAGATAGTTCAACGAATTTTTGCGCATATGCCAGGAGTTGCACCGTTAGCCGTCACGACGTTTGTTCCCTATGATCATCATATACCACGATTGTCGGCTCAAACTTAGACCTAAACCACCTTTTGGACATTAAGGAAAAAAACGTCCTTTTTTAATCCGCGATTAACCTTTTAATATTAAACGCCTTTCAATATTGGTAAACGTAAATCCATTGAACTCACATACGCTATACACAAAAATATTAGCGGAATTAAATTTTGGGTTGATAATAGACCAAAGGTTCCGAAATACGAAAGCTCGAAACGGCAAGAAAGTTTGAAAGATGCAAAAGGGTGCAAAAGACCAATTTTTAGAACTTATGTGGACGACCTATTCGGCATTCGATATTCCTTTTTTAAACAGGCGTTAATTTGTCTACTAAAACAATAGATCTATTAGAAGTGTCCCTATGAATAATTGGCAATGACGCATTGATTTCTTCTGTGGCAATACTTATCATAATATTTTTTAAATAATAAAGAATTGAACTCCGAGCTGCCAGCTGCTGCTGCTGCTACCGCTACTGGATAGAGAAATAAGGCAGGAAGATGTGTGCAAGTCAGCAGGAAGGGACGGAAGTTGGAGCGGGAACAACAGCACTGGCCGATATCTCTTTTTTGCTTATTGTCATGACTACCATTATTATTACTCCCATCATCGAGGTAATCGTCTTTGATGGTTTATCATTGCAAGTGCTATCAGCAACAACAGCGGTGACTACACACCCTATTGCGAGCGTCCGGATTGAACCTTGTTCTCTACTTATTTTGCGTCACCATTGTGTTTTCATTTATTTAACCGATCGTCCTTCCACTGGAATTCAGACGTCGGCTTGTTCTGCTCAGCTGCTCTCTCCGTCTGCTTCAGGTTTCAAATGCCTTCATTTTCGTTCCTCCCGTCAGTCACTACTTCCTTCCTTCTCGGTATTAAGTTTATCCTCCGTTCGACTCCTTTGTTTCACTCTACACTCGAACAGTGTATTCTGACTCTTGATGCCGCCGCATTCGTCTAGTTTGCGCCTCTCCCATCGGTCCGTTCATCTGCCCACCCATCGTTGTGAGGTCACTTTGAAATGCCATCATGTACACACCCGTTGCTTCAAGGGCGGCTGACGGTCAACGCTGGTTCTCACTCCTTTGCGTGTTCGCGTTCGTTTCCCTCTTCATCGCTTGTTTTAGTTATTACCGTCATCAGTAACAGCAGTAGCAGCACCATTGGAGCCTATCATGCTGGAAGCAGTCAGGAAGAAGTAGGAAGCAGTATCAGTAACGACAACCGTACTAGTAGCAGTTAGCTAACTGGCGGACGCCAGACAGTGCGGCTACCTTATCAGGTCGGCCACATTTTGTCGTCTATAATTTATCGATTAAACGTCTACAGGAGACCTGGTGTGAACGCTACAAACCGCATTGAAAATTTCCGTTTGGCAAGAAAAACGAAGGACGACCGCCACAGCACCGTCGGCAAACTTACACAGGGAACTAACTCCTCTAACGAAACAACGGATAGCGACTTGGAAAGAAGGCGATAATACTAACAGAAGATGGTATAGCAAAAACAATCTGTTCACAACAGCTCATGAGCACGTAAAGCAACGGGAAAGCTGACCAAAAAGATAAATAACGTACACGTTGATAGAACATAAAATTACGTAAGCGTATAAACACAGGGACGGCGAATCTTAAGTTGCGTTTCTGTTTATAACGGAGTTAATGACGCTTATAGCGTGGCGCACATATATTCAAGACGCATGTAATCATACGTTTCTCATACAGAAAGCTTCTAAACTAATGAGAGCGCTCTTATCAGAACTTGAGTAGCACACTTGTTGAAATAATACCTTTCTATATTTAGCAGATAAAGAGCTTAACACAAAGTAGCTTTTGTTGAAAATAAAAACAAGCAAAAGATAAGTTTTCAGTATTAAACAAGCCAAGCGCATCAGAAGCTACGTCTACCTAATAGTGCGTCCCCCAGCTTACACGTCAATCCTGTATGTGTCGAGTTTGCCGAAACGATCCACCGGTCAAATTATTATCGATAGCAGCCGTCACACGATGTGATCAGATTTTTATCCATTTTTTTGCACGATTATCTACGACATAGACTATATCGATTTGTGAATGCTTGAACTGGCTTCGTGTTTAAGGATTTTATTCCGCCATCTATCTTTTCGGCTAACTCTCCCCTCATTCTTACTAGCTTCACGCCTTGCAACGACGTTTCCAACTGGGAACAGACTTTCGGCCTTCTTAGCGTCCTGGTGCGCTAAGCTAGGCCACCGAGCCGTGGTAATCTTTTCTGAATATGGCAGCCGTAATCTGTTTCCCCCAGTCTCTATAATCCGTAAAATGTCGTACTCGATTGGCGATCAGTGGATCGCGCTCGATGCGTTTGTACACCGATTTTTCATGCTTAATACTGATTGGAACGGACGATACGGAGGTTAGACACGCGCTCCAACACGTTCGACGCATCGCCGATCAGCCGGCTAGTGGCCAATCCCACATGGTCGATGTTTGTTGCTCTGTCATCCTGTAGCGACACCAACGATTTCGCCCTAAAAGGAGCGCCACGAGTGGCCGGCGTCAGAATCGCCGTAGCCGCGGACGGTCACCACGAATGTCGTCACCACCGACGCTCTTCGCATCATCACAACATCAGGCCAGACTTAGACAGTGGCCGAACTGATCCCCGGGCTGGGTAATTGCAGGCATGGCACGATATAGTAGAGATATACGATCATAACTCCGACAGTAGCAGCAGCAGTAACAGCAAAAGCAAAGGAGACAAGCAGAAAATGACATCGTGAACTCAGAACGGCTATAAAGACGACAAAGGTGATTTGGACAAAAGGCTAATGACGGCTGCACCAACACGGAAACTCAGCAGTAGCAGCCGCAGCATCAGGGCTGAGTTTTCTTTTTCGCCGTAGTTTTCTCTGCCTGACCAGCAGAAGATAGCAGCGAATAGAAAACGCAACGGAAAGAGTAACTGTGCGGGGAAGAGGATCACCGACAGCGCACTATCAATGTTAGAAGAAACTGTAGACAACGGCCGGCAGACTCCGTTGGATGATCAGTATTGGACTTTTAGACAAAGAGTCCGAAGGCAACATTGGCTCTACTAGTAGTAGTAGTAGTAGTAGTAGTAGTGCAAAAGATCACAAAAGTGCTCGACGTTCCCCCGTGGCAGCAAAATGGAGCGCAAGACTTGCTGTCGGAGTCATTGTTTGGGATAGAATGCGCGCCGATTTCCTCATTTTTTCGCGTTCTTTCGTAGTGGCCCCTACTCGAGCGTCGATCGCGAACGCAAGGTTAGAGCTGCCAGCAGACCGATTCGTAGTCCAGCGACTCCTGTGTTTTGAAACGTTCCTTTTCGCGCTGATGTTCTCCGTTCTGAGCTACTCCGTTCATTTCTGCTTCGATTTCTGCCGCTGCTGCCGTTGGTTCCCTTTTGCTGTAGTGGTGCGGCGCACACATGGAGCTCGCCACTCCGTGAGTTCTGCATGAAGACAGAATGACGCAAACGTGAAGTAACACTATCTGGCTATCAGCTAGGCTTCCTACGTGTGAAGAAAGAAAAAAAAAGAGGCGAAGACGATCGAATAGATGACGACGAGAACGCCGGACGGCATCAACAGCCAGCCACAGCAATAGAATAGCACCGGCAGCTGTAGAGCGAAAAACAGTAACAACAGCAACGCGACCGAATCAAAGAGAAGTGGCCCTTTGAAAGAGATGAGCAACGTCCGGCGCCCTGAGGACCACCATCGCCAGTTTAACTGCACCACATCCGGATTTCAGAAGTGCACAAGTGCAAAAACATCCCGATAAGAAGCCGTAGCCGACGATTACAACAGCGATGATGATGATAATAATCCTGACGTTGGGTGATGCTGGTGGAGGCGGTGATGGGCGTGATGATGACAATGAAGAATCAGAAAAACGCCAGAAGATGCAAGCCAGGCTGTACCGAGGCAGCGGTTCAAGATAGGGGCCGCTGCGTACTGGCCGTGCACGAACACTCCGTCTCGCAAGCTAACTTCATCGGGATGAACTTGGACCGGGCAACTTAAGTAATCTGATGAACGGACCGCCTATAAGTATTGGCTTTAACAGTCCCAAAGACAATTTAATAACCCGGAAGCAATCAACAAGAGGAAGACGACGAAAAAACTGGCGGCTTTTCGAATTTCGATAACGACGACAGGTAAGTGCTGCTTGCACTTAATGCTGGAAATAGCGATGCTGACGAGGAAGATGCCTATTACCATGATGGTCATCGTCGTGCCGATGCGTATGGAGATCAAGTTGGAACGAAGGTGTCATGCGAACCACAGATGAAATCGATTTAAATCGATATTGCCTGCCGCCACTAAACTGGCTTTAACTTAACTTTATGCTATTTTCACCGTGTGAAATCGAATTATCTTCATCTGGATGCATTTACCGCTGCCGTTGCTGTCGCCCATCGTAGAATCCAGCTGGAGAATAAGACAAGTAAGAACAGAAGTAAATACATCCATAGCTGATGAGGTAGTCGGGGCATTCATTAGGCAAGGGATAAAAAAAAATCATAAAGTGGCACGTAGAAAATAATCCTTCTTCCGATCTACATATAGATGTATATTAATACTTAAATTAGTGTACACATATATACTTTTTCAGGTATTTGCGAAGAGTTTAATTACTTAGCTTTCTAAGGATTAGAAAATAAATTCGAAGGAAGATGTTATAAGTAATTATACAGAGTGCGTACCGCATAGATTTAGCCAAAAGTATATTTTCGCTCAAGCAGTTAGCCGGATTTGGGCTGTTCAAACAGTCCAAATTTTTTTCACACGAGACGAATGACCCATTTTTTTAGGAAAAAAAAATTGGGGATATAGGGGATCACTGCTCGAAAGGTCGATTTCGGGTCTTCTTGATTTGACTACAATCAGTAAAATTGGCCTATGGTATGGCTACATGATGCAACACGGTAATAATACGCGTACGATCGGAGCGGTACGATCGAATTTTAAATTGGATTGTTCGATATTGCAGTCTGATAGGAAGCCCTGGTACCGAGATGTGACGTATCTCTGCGCTGTTTACCCATACGCATGATCTTGTTATCTATTTGCCACGAATTTGAGTCGTCTCATACCGCTTCATTAGCAATAGCTTCATTGCAACTGTAGTAATTTCAGGTTAAATAGCACATAGACCGCTATGTGATAACATGATGCCTAGATGTGTCTTGTATATACTGAAGCAGTTCGTGATCGTTTCGGTATAGTCTTCTTTTTACCCAAATTTGGAAAAAGACCGACTGAAGAATGCTAGAAGGAAAAGCTCTGTTCTGTACTGCGGTTCCATTGTGAACCGCATTCGAAGTCCATTCGGCGGTAGAACAGTTTGTAAAATGCGCCATTTTATTTCACAAAACAGGGGGGTTAGCATTACTTACTGTTTACTGCGGTTACTGTTTCTGTAAAGAGCGTTCGCCATTCATTGAAGAGTCATTAAATTGTCATCCATACGCGCTCGTAAATTCGTGAGTAAAATCGGCCCTTGGTAAACTTCAATGGCTTTCTGGTCTCAGGCGTCCGTCGAGAGTCCGCGTGCCCGTTCGGACTTTCGGGCATGTCCCATGACATCTAAAATCGCTCCTTTGGTTCTGGCTTGAAAACGGTAGCGACGATAGCAACGATTTTTCCTCAAATTCTTAGAAAAGTGCCAATACAAGAAATTCTTATTGCTTGAAGACAGCACGTGCGCATTGATCGCTGCGGCTGCTGATTCTATTGGTCTAATGTATTGACAGAAATGAATACTGGTTAGGTTTCTTGTAAGCAGTAATAATTTCTCTATATGTTTTAAGGCAGATTCTATCCAAGCGTTATTTTTGATATCCATTTCACCATACACAACAGCAGCAAGGTCGAAGGCAGGCGTCGCCATGCACACATGCATAGACATACATACGCACTCACATGTTTACGGTCGATAAAACAAACATGTTTCTGCTGTATATGACAGGCTTTGTTAGCCTCGTTTAGCGGTCGGATTCTTGGTCTTAAGTTAACGAAAGCTTCTGCCCAAGTTGAAAGGTAGAGCCGCCGGCCTCGGTGCGGTGTTTTATGCTCGGCAACAATTTCTCATCTTCCGAGTCTTCTTCGGCTAATCGATCGCCTCCAGGGCCCCTTGACACTCGAATGTGTCCAAAGAAGCCAAAAATACATACACACATATGCTATGAAACATCACCGTATAACAGCGTCATTGTCGTCGAAGTCTACTGCATTGGCCCCCGGCTGCACTGAGTCACCCCATCAGCCCTCCGATGAGCAACTACCAACGACGAAGGATCGAATAAGGCAGAATAGAAGACAGAGGAATTTTACTTCAGCCTTTTCGGCCTTGCCTGCCTGCCTCCCTGCCCGCGCCATGTTTCTCGTGACGTACTACCTACATTTGCCACAACGTAATGCTTAATATATGCGTACTGTACCACGGCCAATGCTCGAACAAGTAGATGTAAGCAGCAACCCGAAGCTAAACAACCTACTTTTAGCTAAGTATTCGATGTCAAAGTACCTCGGCTCTGAGCATCGCGTAGCTCTGCCAATAATCTTGTTTTGCGAGCGTAAGTAGAAGGCTTTTGAAGAGCGGATAGTCGATGACGATGGTAACAGCATATATCAATATGACGGCACTTTTGACACCTGGAAGCAGGCAATGATCAAGAAGACGGCAGTTTTCTGCGCGCTGTGTCTGTGAGCGTACGCTTGTGGGACATCGAATCTGGCCACAAATATCAGAATTACTTGTCGAGATTAGTTGAAGCTATGAAACTATCGACCTAGTCCGTGCGATCGGGCGGTCAGCAAGCGATAGTAGTCCATGGAAACGATCATACCTACAGTGTGGTGATGCCAGATGTAACGGCGATTGTGAGAAAACTAGATTTTTTTTTTGTTCTGCGTCTAGCGGATTAGTAGGTTCGAAGAAGATCCCCCCCCCCCCCCCGACTGAACCTTTTTTAGCGATATTTTTTGTGTGCACGTGCTGTTCTGTTTGGTCGTGCATTCGCTGGGTCACATAGACAAAGATTCAGATCCTTAACCAACGCAAAAATAAAAACCGTTGTTGTCGAAGCGATTTGAGCCTCAGTTTACTTTTAGAGCGTCTAATACAATACGATTTGCCCATCTCAATCTTATAGCGGAGCTAATGCATCAGATATACATTTATATACATCGGATATACGGTTTATGAATATATAAACCTAGTGTATGTGGCATCTGTGGTTAGTAAGCCATTTGATTCAGGCAACGTTCGCTCGCCTCCATATTTCAATACGAAGACGGTTTCGCGACGCGCATATATATATATATGAGGCCTTTGAGCGAATAAAATCAAGAGCTCTTTCTTGCCTCCTTTCTTTTTGGTTTTTTTTTAGTAAATCAGCCAGACGTCATCGTTAGCTGTCATATCAGAACTGACCCAGGCCGCTGGGGTGGTCATCCGCGTTGTCGCATTCAGTCATCCACATGACGGGCGTTTTGATAAAGACCATAGCTTCAAATGCATCAAGCAGTTTGGCGATGACGAGCAAGGTCGCGCAGCGTGGGAACCGACCAAGTGATTTCGGTTGCTTGAAGCGTCGTGAAACGTTGAAGCAACTCTGCTGGGCTGTAGCTCGTACGTAACTCCCTGCTTTCTTTAACGTTCTATGATCCTCCCAGTGTCACTGTGGTAGTATTGGTGCCGAAGATATGACAAACTTCAGCTAAACCGCGCATTGTCGCATCGCTGCCATCCTGATTTGTAACTAGTGCTGGTTTGCAGATTCTACTAGAGCCACAAGCACCAGTCATTCTTCAGCTGCGTGAGCGTATCCCCATGGACGTCAAATCGCGCAGCTTCTGGTGCTGTCGCTGGCGCTTTCGCCATTGTCATCGACGTTCGAGCGTCACAGGTCCGGGTGTTGTTTTTCTTGCCAGAGGCTGTTCTATCAACAACGGTAATTGTGACAGAAGTGCATGTAATTATCGCAGCGCCATCGATCGAGGCTATGTTGTGCCATTCTAAATAAGCTTATATGACAACAACGTATTCTATATGCGCTTGTTAGCTGCATTAGACGCGCACAGGCGTTCTCACAAGGGGTGTCGGTGTATATACATATACAGGTGGGGTTCCGGATGACCGCTTCCGCCAGACGGCTCAACTAAACAGGGTTCTATAGGTCGGCAGCCAGTATCTCCCTCTCATTCCCCTCCCTATTTGCTTGAACAGAGAAGCCATTAGAAAAGTTACTGCGCTTGATGCACGGGCTGACTGAGAGGGCACCGAACTGCGGTGACAAAGACGAAACCAATCGATGCTTCAGACAGACCACTACAACTGTTGCTAGTGCAATTGTTGAGTTGTGGCGGTGGCTAAAAGAGTCGTGCCGTCCCTTTTTGCTTCGTTTTTCTGTTCCCTATTAACTTTTCATGGCACAGTGATGTGCGTCTTCATCTCGACTGCGACATGTTCACCGTCGAACGGCCGATGATGTCCTCCTGCTGCTAGGCGGAGGGTAAGCGGATGGTTAGCCGCCCCGCTGCGGATCCAGTGGGACACTACAATTGTCGTTGTCCAACTTACTAGCAAAGGCTGCTGCCGCTACTGTGACTTCTACAATGAGCTGAACGCTTATAAGCTCTACGCTTGCTCAATCGAAGGGCCCGCTGCCTACGACGACACAACTATGGCCGTTTCAGCAGTGTCTTTTGGAGATAAACGATGATATTCTCACTGCCTCTGTTTTATTTGCAGATGAACATTTGCCAGACACACTATTTCGTCGCAAGCGCTTGTCCCGTCAAACAGGGGTCAGCTGTTATTCTCTCTGCTGCCGCCGCCGTTCGATGACACAGCATTGACGTTATCTGCTTAGACATTGTTGCACACAATAGGCCACACCGTAGCCGCTGTTGATAGAAACGTATCGGCTAGATAAAATGGATAGTCAATGTATCTAGCAACACTCAAGTGATGGGGGCGCGGCAGTAATAGGGAGGAAATGGCGGATCCGCTCTCAAAGCGCATGACCTGAACAAATAATGAGCATTTTCTAGAAACTTGGACTTTTGAAGAGCATTTAACTAAAGAAAGCCGTTTGTCCTTTTGACTCGATCAGTAAATAATCGTATCGTCGCGGGCTATAATTGAAAACGAAAATTGAGCAAGCACTACTTTCTTCAGTCAAAGGATATTGGCTATTATTAGCTTTAAAGACTATTTTCACACTGTACGATCATTGATATTGAAAGAAAATACGTCTAAATGATTTTGAGGATCAGGACGGCAGTCGATTTCTGCCTTGTACGTGCATCGGAAACGCTCTTACCTTGAGCTCCTGAATGAGTTCGGTGTTGTCGAGAAGGAGTACCTTGCAGTGGAAGGTCTTCGCCTTTTCTCCGAAGCACTTCATCTTGACTTCGCGCACAGTCGCAATTCGAAAGACGAGCGCTTCACACAAAATACAAAACCTCCTCTGTAGGTATTATAGCACTCATGAAACATGCACACACTATAGCCATACGGCAAATGTTAACACACGGCCTGGGTTGTACACTTAGATGAGCGGTGGTCGAAAACGTTACAGAAGACTCTTCGTGCTAGGTTTTTCGAATTCGACCCTAAAAACCTCGGATGCCCCTCTCTTGCATAAACTAACACTCGCAAATTTAACTTAAACTTTAAATCAAGCAAAAACGTGACGCCGCGGTGCTCAAGATATAACTTTTTCTTAGAAAACTTTTTGAGCTTAGAAATACATCCCGAAGAATCCTTAATTACACCTAAGGATTTTCACATCTACAGAATCCGCGGATGTTGTCTTTTGCGAATAGTGCGGCTGATTCGGATGCAGTTGCCACCGTTCTTGTCATATCTGTATTGGTTATCAATGTTGCCATTATAAGACCCGATCTTTTTATATTGGCCAATCGCACTGCTGTTAAATGATGGACGACCACGTGAACACGCCGCGTCTAACTGCACCTATTATAATTAGCTTACACAGAGCACACGACGCTCATTCGAGCTGACATTTGACTTCAAATCAAAATCGGCGACAAGCTATCACACTGAGCCCTACGGAGCGGATCGAAACTACTAGTCCAAATGATTTAAATAAACTGACACCATCAGCCAAGCCGAACCGGCGAGACAGCGCCAAAAGGACGTCTCGAGGCCCGCCGTCCGCAGAAGATGCGGCCCCTTATTGAAGTCGCACTAAACACTTCCCGCGCGCCTGCGGTGGAGAGAGTCTCCCGCAACGTTGGAGAGGGCAACGTTTCCATCACTATGAGCGGACAAGAGAAAGGGTATACTTATACCACTGTTACTACGGCCAGTGATGGCGGCAGCCTCAGCTGCTCTGGGGGCAGCATCACTGCGGTGAGACACTGATAGACAGAGAGAAACTTTCATGCGGCACAGACAGCGGCTCCCCCACAACCCTATGAGACACATGCGGACTACGAGAAACTCGAAAGCTTGGGGGGGCCTCGGTCGGAGATTGGGTTGGACACTAGTAGAGGCGTGGACTTAAACAGTCAGTCGCTGGAGCTGCTCCGCTTGTTCACCCGGTTGCTCCGTCGCTTCGAGTCACAGTAAATGGCGCAAAGCGCTTTTTACGCCAGCTTCTACATACAGATCAAGCACGGTCATCACTGACAGCGTCTCTTATCGCCGCTATCCCGTTTACCCCTCAGTCGAAATTACCAGCACCGCTTCCACTAGCCTGCCCCGTCACAGACGATCGACAGCGAATGTCAAATGAAATTCGGAGAAATGCTGGGGGTGGCGTGGGACACAGAAAAGACGACAAAGTTACCCCGCAGACAAACGGCAGTTGGTCGGTTGCTTCGTCGCTGGGACGTTCGGTGTCGCTGATGCGCCATATCCGCCTCAAACCGCCTTTAATCCTTCTTTGCTCCTGCCTTGGGAACGCGTTTATCACGCCGGCTACTGCAGGGGCCGGCGTGGCGACCGCGTCTCGTCGGTGGTGGCGTATGCGTGAATTCGGCGCACGAGGCGATCTCATTGGTTATGGTATTGAGCAGGAGAAAAAAACGAAAAGGAGATGCCGCTGACAGAAGGGAGTCGTCGCTTACGCGCGATATTCCCCATTTGGATGTTCATGTCCAAACGCGATTGCTACAATTACCGCTGCTGCTGCTGTTGCTGGTGGAGTATTCTAGTGCTATACGTTCGTTCTACTTCTACTTCCCAAAGTAAGCAAGAGAAAAAAATATCTGACAGCAAATAAGGTATTTGTCCCGTGCACGTTGTGAAGATGAGCATCGGCAAAGAAACACAAAACATCCTACTGAAAATAGTTGGCGGATGAAACTAGTTCTATTGCATTTTACATACATCCTAGCGATTTGCAAGCGAGTTGATAATGCAGGGGTAACACACTGGTCTGGAACAAAATGTCTGTTTGGGCGTTTAACTTTGACCGTCTCTAAATGAAAAGTACGATTCAATTCAAGTCTGAAATCTTCAATTATCACACGCATAGTTACAGTGGCCTTGACACATCAAATATCTAAAAAGCCAACCAAGTTGGCAGCTGTCTTCGCCGTGGTCAAAAACATATCTACGCTCAACTGCGTATACCTAGAACACGTTGGCTAACATGAAAACGTTTTTGTTGTGTGGATGCTGTAACAACTCCTTAAGATATCAAGGCTCAAGTTGAAAAGTTCAGCGCCTTAGCATTTTAACGTTGACCCAACAATAACATCGACCGGTAGCACAGAGCAAGGAGTTCAGGCCAGCGAATCTATCTCAAATATACCCATTTGGCAATGCATGTATTCATACAATTATACAACAAGTTGGAATAAATAAGCAGCCATATTTGGTAATAGTTTACGTATTGTCTTCACGTCGTTCCTTGTTGTCTATTTACCAACAACATGAAGTTAGCGACATATTAACCTAATTGTCGGCCGCGACCCTGTTGGCATACACGCCCTAGCTAATACCACTCTTCACCCACAAACGAAGCGTTTATATCCTGCATTCCGAATTCGGTTTTCAATTTAACTACACTGCGCTCAAGGGGTCTTCATAGGCGGATTGGATATATGACCATATTCAAATACTATCAGCACCTGTCAAATGTTGCTTGTCGACCTTCTCTACTTCGTCAGAGAAAGCGCGATGTTACATGGGCCTCGAAAGCAATAATGCTGCGGAAACAACATGGAAACACCTCACGGTATCCTTTTCCTAGGAAATACCTGCATTCGCCCAATCTAAATTAAAGCCACGTTTTCCAGGTTTCGCTACTATGGGAAGTTTTGTGATCGTGGAGCTAAAAAAAAACCTTGCTTCAACCGTACATGCGTAGAGCAAGCATTTCCGTTGCTTTTCGACGGGACACACACCCCAGTTCCGTCATTATAAAACTTCAACTGATAGGAGATCGAATTCGATAGTCTGTTTTTAGTAGCGAATTTTATCAAATCTCCTTAAACCTACTTACTTACTTTTTAATTTAGCACAAAACCATCCTTTGCAACCAGTTCAAACGTGGCTTCCATAGCGGTTTTTCGGTCGCTTGACCGTAGTATATCATAAAGGAGATGATTTATTTTTTCTACCTCATTCGATTTGAGGTATGCGTCTTTTCTTCATTTAATATCTGCTAATATCCGAAGCGTTGACCGGCTTTGTAGTCTTGTAAGCAGTCGATAATACCTTTCTTAGAGTAAAAGATCCCTACTAGAGACCCGTCATATATGGATCAAACGCAATATTTACCTGAATACTGGACAAAGCTATTGAGCTCTCTAGGGCAGCTCTTGCTTGTGAGAGTTTCAGCTTTGGCGTAATTAAAGATGTATTACAAAATGGTGCATTCACTGATAGCAACTTTAAAGCAGGCCGAATTTTGCGCTAAAGGGCAGACACCAATTAATATGCATACGAAGTTCAGCAGAAAAAAAAAATTACGTACGACGTAAAAGTACGACTGAACGGTTGATTTAGTGAGTTTTTTCTTTCAAATCGCTTAACTTGAAAACATTCAGCTTAGATTCACTTTAAACGAGACTTTTTGCCAGTGTCCCTTAAACTTATATAGATAGGTTTAATACAATTATGCGGAAGTCATTATGGAGATCATAAATAATCGGTTAATAAATAAACATCTTTAAAAGAAAAGGAGAATAGTCCGTTGATATTTATAGCGGCCTTCTGTATGCCAATTAGTGATTTTACTTTCATTTTTATTCTGATTCGTAGGCTTTATCAGGGAGTGATCTTCGGCTGAAAAAACCTGTTTTAGCCTATGGCTTTTTCAATCCTTCTCCAAAGTCTCCTGCAGCCGTCAGGGTCGACATTTACTTTACTATCGAGCTTACGATCATTCGAACTTTAGCCCACTGATCGTTCCTGCACCGTACCCAAAATACTTTCAGTTGTAATTTTTATCAGTACGCCCCAACAATAATTGGTCTCTTAAAACTGGCCGCTTGAAAAAGCCCGTCTTTTGGGTTCATAACATAACGCTTATAAAGATATCTGCTATTCTAATTTGTTAGCTAATAGCAGTGCTTTATTTAAACCAGAATATGCCCATTGATATTGTAATACTCGTCCGTCGTATATTATTTAACTGCGTATTTAACTGCTCATCCAACCAAAAGTAGCTCATTAAGATCAAACGTAGCGTATTTTCTGTTGTTTAGTTTCTTCCACGATTAATCTTCAACTATCCCCGAAATAAGCCACTTGATATAATGAAAATTAGTCATAATATAAGCACACGTAAACTACCATAGGTCTTGCCAGCTTTTACCTCAGGAGCTCTACTCTGGCGGAAGATCGCCTAAAGCACTAAAAGGCAAGGTATCTGACAATATTCCTAGAGAATTTGTCAAGAATTTAGATCTTTTATGCGTGATTCCGTCAGTCCTATATTTTTTGCTCACCATTGCTATTTAAAAAGTAAATGCTTCACCAATTAGAGTTTAGGCAGGAATAAGCTAGGGGTATCGACAATGATATCAGCAAGGCGAAACGGCTTTAACCCTGATAAGCCTTTCTAGTCCTGGGTTTTTCGGTTTCCAATAATGAAGTTCGGGTTCAATAGTGGCCAAGAAAGTATGACTCGCTACAGAGCATATTCATAAAAAAGAAATAACAGAAAGGGAGATTTCATGAAAATATATCCATGACCCTCAAATAAAACAACGAATTACACTGACGTTTGTACCGATAATTATTAAATAAGTTGGTTGCTTAACATTCTTGATAAAGGGTACTATGTAGATTATAGATCGAGGATAATAAGGTAAAAAAAAATGCTACAAATGTGAATCACCCTAGTATAACTTTGCTTCCTGAAGATCCTATCAGGTTTGTAGCATGTACGCTCTAGTTGATGTAAGGTTTTTTTTTTTATAAAAATAATGATGAAATATAAGTATAGTACCGTAGTTCGATTGGATTTCACTCTGAAAGAATTTAGAAACTAATTTTTTGTTGTTGAGTTCTGTTGATGAAAGCAAGTACTTGAATTTCTTTCGGTCAAAAGGTTTTACCCACTCACCTTCGATATGGCCGACAGTTCATATACATGGCATGAATAATCCGACAGCTGACAATCTGGAAAACTGCTACGTAATATGTAAGTGAAAATTAGTAAAAAGTAAGTGAAAATTCAGCCTGATGGCCCGAATTCCCTGAGTAAGAATGATAACGCAGAAGCCGCGATCAGAGTAGCATGTACGATACATAACTTATCTATATATTCAATTATGTGTCGGACGAACAAGATGTATTAAATTGTCATTACAGCATCACATGCCAATCATTTTTTTATTACTTTATTTATTATTATTATTTACACGGATACGTTGTTTTTTAATTTGTTCCATTCGACTGTACACTGGAATAGATTCTGATAGTGACTGGATTGGTATTACGACTGTAGTAAATAGAACCGCGAAGAGCTCACAAGAGAAGTCATAAAGCGAACGGAATTTCCGGCTTGCGGAAAACTTCTACACGTTTTGTTAACAATTTGCTCTTGGATATTGTTTGCGATACCGTTAGCACATATAATTGAGAGAAGAGCGCGTTCCTGCAAAATCAGTGATAAGACTGCGAGGATCATCCAAGTAACAGGACGCTCAGAGTTTACTTTGCTCGGACTGCACAGTACTAGATGCCGTTTTTGGGAAACGCATAGTCAAAATGTGACTCGTTTACTACCTTAAAAACTTCTGATCTAGACGTTCTTTTTCTGCTAGTCTGACAGAAGGCAACAACTAAAACAATAACAAAAAGCTTGATACTACTAAGTACAAGCAAAGAGATGCGCTGAACGAAGTGTAGTCTTGAATAGCACATCAGAAGCGTCCGTTATAATACTGCTGTTTGTATAGAATTTAAGAAAGTGGATATATAGTCTGATTAAGCTGAAGCTGAGTATACAGTTCAGTACCTATGTACAGCAGCGCGACAAAGGTCGCTTGTTAAACATTGTCGTTTTACTTTGACGCAAACGTTTGTTGTATTCTAAACGTTCACTGGTCACTCAACGTTTCATCTATCAATTAGTCACGTTCAAAAAACTCTGTCGAAAGAGATCTACATATTTGGTAACGTAATGACATATTCACACTCATTACGTAAGTGTGCATATGTAGTGTACGTCTTATTATATAAGACGCACACTACATAGTTTGGGTGGCGCGAAAAAACCTTATTTTTCTATTGTCTACAAATCGGCTTGTTCCAAATATGTGTTATATTATTTGTACATGACTAGAAGCCAATAATGGCCATTCTAGATGAGCTAAATAGTTCTGTTAGGTTATCGCTAAGGAACGAGACAGCAGAAATTCTGTCAAAGTGATGTTATTAAGCTGTGTATTATGAAAAAACAATAACAAACAATCATGTAAATTACTCTATGTCGATATTTATTTGGTCATCCAGTGCCACCTTTGCCGCTACTATTCCAAGCAAGAGCGTTGCTGGAATAGGTTATCGTTTCGATGTAATCCGTTTGCCCGGTTTCATCTCTTCCGTTCTTTTCCCTTAACTACTATAATCCTAATATACGAACGAGCAGCCCTATGGGTTTATTTTATGGTTACGTGCTATATGGCTGTTCCATTGAGTAGAGATCGTACTCTACTCGATATGCTGCTGGACGAACCAGGGCTTCGATATTGGTTCCCTTGAAATCATACGACCCCGAAACATGTGTATCTTTCTCCTGCCCCAGGGTTCGTGACGAGGTCGAAGTCAACGTCGGAATATTGCAGAGTCAGCGTCCCTGACCGCGTTGATGAAGCTTCTAACAAAGACGAAAAGGTAATCAGCATCATTTTCTTAAGTATGGTCGCAAAAAATGGCCATTCTATGGCTCACACGTACTAGCAGTCGTCGTCGTCGTCACTTACTAAGTCGGTATTAGCATTCAGCACTGAGTTATCGTAGATTATTCGCGTCCTGATTCAGTTTCATCCAACGAAGATGTGTCTGTCTACGATTTCTTTAAAAAAATTTCAGCATGTAGACTTACTTGTTTGTAGTTAAAAGTTGACACGAAGATCTAATTGCGTAGGCTGACTTTTACGGTGTAGTGAAGAAAAATAACACAAGTTCACTATTGCTAAATGTACGATGAAATAGCAGGCAGATATAAAGCACTAAGTAACTGATTAGCGCGGGTAGAACGATGCCTTTGGGGCCATCCGACTGGGGCTATTAGGCTCGTCACTGCCTCAGCTTAAATGCTAAGATGCTAGCGCAAATGATCCGGATCGAGTATCTATAATACCTATTGTCACTGATTTGCCATAGAATCCGAAATGTATATTCTGAGTCTTTACCAAAACGCATAACCTTATTAATATACAATTGTCGACGTAAGGCTGGCAAAAAGGTGTCATTAAGCGAACTCTCATGCTGACAGAATGTTTATATATATATATATATATATATATATATATATGGAGAAGGCACAGTGAATTGGGCGAAGAAAAATGTTTTTTAAAACGTTAAAAAATATGAGTGGTAAATAATGTGATTGGGTGGATGTTTTCGACCTACCGTCTGTCTTTCGTTTCACAGCTTACACAAACTTATTGTTGTGTCTTATCTAACAAAAATAATTGATTTCAAATGATTCAATGGGTGATGCCAATACTGTGTTTTGCTGTGTTTATGACGAAATAGGTAGTTAGATCGGTGTCTGTCTGCCTGCCTGCCTGCCTGCCTTCGATTCGCAAAGAAACGCTTTCTGGAAAAGGCTGGGACTAAGAAATTTGAACAATGATCCTGCAGTCAAATCAAATTCAAAGTACTAGTAAAAGTTCTTCACATTTTGTACAACGCCGGTTTGTCAATACCTGCTGTTTAACGTGACACTAAGCGATGAAAGTTAAATAATGTGGGGTGAGGGGGAGAAGGGTAGCCCTGTGGGGCTAAGATCTAACTGAGCAGTCTGGCAGACAACGTTCGTTGGTGAGCATTCGGCCACCCCTTCGACAGATTGTGTAAAAATAGTTTTCTTTAATTCTGTAACATTCTTTCAGCAACGACGACCCCACAACCCCCCTTTTCTTCAAAGTGTTTGACGAACGTGCTGCCTTGCCAAAACTAGCAACCTGATGTCCGAGATAGGGGAACGCTTGACAGGAGCACCTGTTGGATTGACAGCATGCGCTGATCTCATATAGACGACGCATTTAAACGCAGTTCGGGTCAAAGTTTGCTTAAGTATTATGCGCTTAAAGCCCAATTAAAGGCGGTTGAGAATTTCGAGTTTTAATTCTAACGAGCTTTTTTTTAGTTGAGCGCCGTCCTTTCTTTAATCATAGGACCATAAGATTTGAAGTGCGTCTCACACTTGACAGGACTTGAGGATGACACTCGTGGTTAGGAAGGGTGGCTATGATACCATAGACGTGAATTTGCCATTAGCTATATAACACTGAATGTTTGAATGTAGAGGAATAGTATAATCAATCTCAGCAGCTTAGAAAGCATCTTGATAAATCAATCCGACTAGTATAGAATGGCTTATCTCCCGAGTTTTGGACACAGTTGAGCTGAGTATCACTTAGATCGAACTTCAATGTGCAGTTGGCGCTTGGCTTTTAGAAATTTAAACTTATCCTTATATATAAATAGACAGGTGCGTGAGGTCGAAGAAATAGGTCCAGCTAGGCAGGATGAGCAAATTTTGATATGTATATATATACATAGAATATAATAAAAGATGATACCGGTATATCCGAAATTATAGGCCGACGCGGTACTGACCTAGTCCAGACCAGTGAATAACATGAAAAAGGTACTAACTCTGATTTCTTTCCCAACATAGAACCAGTGCGCTAACAAAAAAATACTGATATAAAAATTCGTGGTATCTGAACATACGTTAGACGCGGTACTGATTAGATGCTACAAAGAAGCTCTCAAACAGGAACCTAAAAAGGTTCCAAATGTGACACTATTTCAGCAGCTGGTGCAACGTTTGTAAAGATCACTTGAAACGACGCGTATTTCATATGTCGTGATTGGATTTACTATGAAATATTTGTTCATTGAGATCATGAGACTGAATCGTTTAAACATTTAACTAAACACTATTAAAGTTACTATGGTTTTTATCTAACTCTCAAAATTTTCTACTTTGTTGAAGTAACTTAGATGTTACTACGTTACGCTGAGTTCTTTTCGCATTCGTCGTTGCGGCCGCGGTGAACCCCTCCGGCGTTCTTTCTCGACATGCTCGTTCTGACCTTGAACGAACACCATTCCACGTGAAGGGGGTCTTCACTATTGCTCCTGGCCCGAGCCCGCAACGACCACGTCTTCAAACATCGAATTGCAATCAAAATCCAAACAATTCTAGGCAAAAGCAAATTTTCTGTTTTCTAAGCTTCATCGAACCTTCTTCCTTATCTCATTATTCTCCTGCGTCTTCTTTTTCTTTTCTTTCTGTCAATTATTCCCGCTTATTGCGTTTCTATACGCTCGTTGTTTTGCCGTCGTTGGCGATGATGCTGCTGTTGCTGTGGCTGTGGCTGTGGCTGGCGTTGCGGTGGCTAAACTTTGAGCGCACAAAACGTTGGCCATCCCATAGCCGAGCCAGCCGTCGTCGTCGTCCTATTTGAAAGATATCACCTGAAACAGCCACGTCTGTTAGCTAAGCTTTCCTCTGTTTGCGCTGGCGTTACTATTACCATTGCAACGTGTGCTACAGCTACAATTGGGAAATTTAGAGAAAACGGTAGACGGAGAGATCAAGGGCAGCCAAAGTCGAAGAAAAACGAGCAGTCAAAGGCATATAAAGGTGTACATGACTGAACGCCGATACCGGGATCCGACGGCTAATGACCAATGCCGATGCGCACGCTGTTTCTACGGACAATCGCGCGACGCCGATTAGACGCTACTGTCATTGCGGAAGGAGCCGGGAGAGATAGCTTGTACAAAAGGGGTAGTAGAAGCACAATCCTTGACACCCTGGACGCGTCTCTCACATGGCGCTGCGCCGGGTCTTCGACCCGCAAGATAGCAAGCTGCCCCCCCCCCATCCCTCTACCCCCGGAGGACGAAGGAAATCAGTGGCACCGACACAATGAAAATAAAAATGTAGGAGAAACACCATGGCAGGTTATTCGAACCTGTATCATCGTCATCGGCGTTGGCGTCTGTAGACAAATGCAGAAAAGCAACATGGAAATAAAACCATCCGATCGCAGTGGGCGCGACGAGCGATAGTTGCTTCTGTTTCATAGGAAACTGCTGTTCATCGCAAATATGGTGGAAAAGCAGTGTCGTTCATCGATTCGTCATTAGAATCTAGTTATCTATTGCAAGCGGAAGGTACTGTACTGTTCTGTTAGACAAAAAGCAATGAGCCTAGTCAAAGGGCATATGGTGTACAAACGGAAAAAAAACGGGTTAATGAAGTATTGTACGAAAATACAGTAGAAGAAAGTAAATGAAAAGTGACAGCGGGCGTTATTTTGGAAGCTTACATGTTGAACTAGCTTGGAGTTTTGTGTCCTTTTAACTAATTCATTTTTTGCTTTGCATACAATAAAAATCACTGTTGCTTAAAAGAGACTATACATCAGAGGAAATACATTTCCTTTTTGTGTTAATTATTTCATCACTATATGAATAGGTATGTGAAAGCTACAAACTTGTCACGATCAAACATTAACCTGTAGATGATCCCTAATGATTTGACAAAGTGGGCAATACTATTAAACAAAAACGTTTCTAAAATGTCTGTAGAAGAAAAGTTGTCCCGTAAAATGGTCACTCTCGGAGACAACGTATCAGTAGTAGCACAATATCCGTCCACTGTTTCTTTGTTGATTATTCGTGATTTAATTAGATCTGAAAATTGACATGCGCAGCTAGCCAGACGTAGAGATCAGGCGCATGGAGCCGTTCTTGAGCGATAGAATACCAAGTTGCTACAATTCCGTGTCTCAACATCTCCAAGCTACATACATATGTACACCAGGGTCAGTCAAAGTAAGGACGGCGCAGGCAATGCTATCCAACTATGGCCGGAACCCGATTAGCAAGCCTTTATTCGAATCGACCGAGACCTTCGCCTATTAGGACGTTCACGCAACGTGTCATGAACGGACCATGTAGCCCAGACGCAGAGAGCATAGGTGGCCAGTTACCACAATGAACGAAGCGGTTTTACTCCAGCGTTCTCTACTGCGGCAAATAATAACGATGCAATTGATCGAGAGTGCCCCGACCGTATAGTTGAGCGCCATATAGTCAGAAAGCCCTTTTATAATAATTTAAAATTAAACTTTAAAATTAAAAACTTCTATAAAACTTTTTATGGGCTCGACTTTTTTTCACAAAATAAATAAATGGGATTAGCTAAAAGCTGGAATAGATTCGAAAATAATGCCTTGCCAAGCTATAGTGAAAAAAAGAGGAATCTTAGAATTCACACAATAAAAAATTAAAGTTAACCAAAAATTACAATATCGTGTTTAATATCCGTGACATTTTGCTGGAGGGCGGTATCGTTTTCGTTGATAACGTCCTCAAGACAGCCCGAAATCCAGTATCGGCATTATCGTTAACCAGACCCTCTGTTTCCCAAATATTTCCGACATCTACTTTAGCAGCACACGCATGAAATAAGCGCATATATTCTTACTCAACTTCTTATCATTTGACATACAGAGGAGCTTTCTTGCTTTTAATAAGAAGACACTGAGAAGCTGACGCCGGAAGCCTACAACGCATTGATCTATTTAGGATCGATATGGGATCACTGTTTGCTCTATAGCATACAAACTTTGTGAAATTCCACGAATCATTCTCGTCTCTCAATTCTTGGAAAGCGGATTACCGAAGAAAAGTCGTGGGAAGTGGTAATTCTCGATGAATGATGAGGCAGATCCCCAGAACCCATGCGGGAGTAGGTCTTGACCAGATACAACGCCGTTTCCCCAAATGGGTTTCTTGCTCATATTTTATATGAGATTTCATACTGCTTCATATGCGATCATGCTAATTAGCATGAAAAGCTGTCTCATGAAGTCGGATAACCGTTGTTGAAGACCACAACTAATAGGCATTTGATCAAATCAACTTTTGTCGTTACATGCATTCAGCCGTAACGTACTGCACTTTTCAACATTGATCCTATTTACCATTAAGGACACTAATCGTCCAAAAACATATGTATAGCGCACACAAATAAGAAAATCGATATTTAAGCTATCCAAATCTGTGCATAGAGTTCATCGAAAACCCGCTAGTGAGCGAAAATGTCCTCACCGTTCGGATAATTCCGTTGCAAAGTTTCACTCGTTTCGTTGCCCCTATAGCCGAGGCGTCAGGCGGTTGATGTTCTCCCGGTTTTTTGAGCTTTGCAGATCATCACCCATTTGGACGCTGGTTCTTATGGCGGTATTTTTCGTGCAGGACGGGCTTACGGTTTCGTTTCGTCCACATCGGCTTTCAATGGGCCAGCTTCCCGTCGTGTGCTCTGCTGTCTTCAGAAGACAAATATATGAAGACACAGAAGCACCCGTTGTAAGGCGCAGTCGAGTTATTGTCGTTATTGTTGTTATCGTTGTTTTGTTATTGGTGCTGCTGTTGCCCGATACTCTGGGTATTGTGGCTGCTCGCTGGTCCGTCCGTATCGACCGAAGACGTTGAACTGATAGTAAAGCGGCAGCACATGGAACTTATCCGTTCACTTCTTTAAAACTCTCCTGGTGGACACGGGACGGGTTTGACAGGTCCATTTGGTCCAGTTTCAAAAATAAATGGGGACCAGATATGCGGGGCAGGTGGATGTGGAAATGTTCATTCGCGTATATAGAAATGGTTTCTATAGGGTATAAATAAATGGCAATATGAATTTGTTATATCGTACAGTTATATCTGCTATGTGTCGTAATTAGATATTTCTAATATAAAAAAAAAAGAAAACTAGACAACGATCAGTTTATCAGCTGTCTTTCACAAAAAAAGCTCCAAAAAATAAACCTGTAGCAAGAGCTTGCCATCGAGGAATTTGTTCATTTATTGAGACAGAACATACCGAATATTTTGTTAATCACATTTAAAATCGATCACTATTTTATCCTATTGCATTTAACGGCGCTAGATGTTCCTGTTTCTACCTGAAAATCCTCTGTTTTTTTTTCGCGTACATTTACTTTTTGTTTTCAGCTACCTAGTAAGAACCATGTCCACTTATAAGTTTTAACTGTTGCTGTCAATAGAAGTAGCACACATGACTGAATCCCTTACGATAATCTCCCATCTGCCATGACGGAAAGTGCGGCCCTATTTAGTCCTGAAAAAGCATTATGACGTGTTGGCCTGAAATAAAAGTCAACGATGTTATTCGCTTCGCTGTTTAGTCTTTGACATCTGGGCTACTGATGGCATTTGGTACTTGTTGACGGTGACGGCGGATATCGGTGTACATATTAGAAATTTCCAAATTTAAAGATTTGCCGGCATCGGCGTCAGTTTGATGAATTATATTATTTCCTAATCCTGTAACTTTCCCGTTGAATTAGCTCTTAGCGATGTATTTAATCCCCTGAAGCACTACACACGCACAGGAGATTGCAAACAGGCACGCAAAGGCGCTAAAGGGCGACTTTTATTGCACAATACACTATTTAGGAGCCATAACTTGCGTAAGCAAATTTCCTTATCATTGCGTTATTACTCTCTGACAGTTGAGCGACACGGGTAACGGTTGACAAGCTGTGCTACCTTTGCAGTATCGTCCTACAGCCAAATACCGCACTAACACTGTAGCTCAATATTGTTTAATTACGGCTGTTTCTTCTAGACTGCTTGTTGAAATTTCTATTAGACCCCAGCTAGGAAGCCCCCCGCGCCAAATATCGAATCTTCAAAACCGTGTAGTGACCTGATGATGATGCAATACAGATATATCTTTATTGTTAGCCCACAAGCACGTTCGACAAGATTGATTTCGGTTGTCAGGCCACTCTCTATGCAAGCATACATAACTTCGTCTAGTTCTAAAATCTGTAGATTAGTGTGTCAAGCCTCTAGGTATTTCGTATCCTTCAAAATATAATTTCGTATTCGTGCTCGGCTATGAGATCCCTTGCCTTTGCCGAAAAGCCTGCACTAGGGGAACGGTAGGAAACGATTAAAGATGGATAAATCAACATGGCTAAGTGCTGATTTGGATATTTGCATGAGAACGCCACCGGCGGCACACGTGTCTGGCGTAAATGTGCAACATTCACAAACACAGTAGTTGATATACAGGTAGGTTCTTTTGAAGCATGGACCGTAGACGAGACTGCCTAAAACAGGGCCGCAGAAAAAACGCCAGTGTATACGTTCTGTTGAATTTCTGAACACTATCATATAGGTAAATGAACGACTTTGAACTGGATGTCGACGCGCGCCAGGATTCGTCTTCAGCAGAAGATGGTTTAAGGAGCAGAATCGAGTTATCGAGTATTATCTACAAGTATTACAAATGATCTAGATATCTGAATATAACGATGAAAATATGGTCATTGTAAAACCTACGAGACGCTGAACTAAGTAGCTCTACGCAAGCGTATTTTTTTCTTTGATAAACATTTGTTTACGCGTTTTCTCTTGCTGAAGTTGATATCTCTGTTTCCGATGCAGCTATTTGAACCTGCTGTTCTCGTTCTAAATTACTGCTAGGTAATATCAAGACGATGGCGCAAGATATCGAAAAAACTGGCTCAGCTTGGAATAAGCACACCATCTAAGCTTGGTATTCCTCCATAAATTGCAGTACACTGCGAAAGCCAGGAAATAAAAAATGTTGTTATACCACTGAATCATAGTCCATTTATGCTATTAACCTTGATTTATCCCCCCTCCCCCCCTCGCAATAAGATTATTTATGTGTACATGATAGCAGACGTGTTTTAGGTGTGCAGATTCTGTTGATAATTCAAATGGTTGCTCTGGACATTCGAATACTAAACCGTTTACCATATCCCTGCCAAGTTTGTACAGTTGTTTGTTGGTCCGTTTGTACGTGTACAATGGCGGGCTACATACTAATAGAAGCAACAATGACAAATCCTAACTGTTTCTGTTGTCGTCAGCAATGGCGATTTTGTTGTTTACTTCTATTGGCAATCGTACAATACAGAGCTAACGGTCCGCAGCGTTCTATTTAGCAAAACGCATTACACAAGCACATTAATTATGAGCTGCATATTCACATTATGTGGAGTCTGCAGTTGTCTAAAGTTTTTGGCTGTATAGGCTGGACGTGCCCCCTATCGCTTTTGATAGTGTTACCGCCAAAACCGCGGTCGTCATAACATCGCGAAGGCAGTAGGCGCGTCTGGGTGTTTCTTCTGCATCGTGGGCTTTTTGCCAGTAACAGCCAAGGTGGAGGTAATTCTGCCAGTAATGGCTGTAGCCAGATTCCCGTTCGGATAAAATGTGATCCTCAGGGAACGATCCATCAGCTGACGCGCCATCAGCGGCAGCAGCTACTGACGGTAAGGCAGCTGGCGTTGGCGCATCTCGGGGGACGAGGAACGAAAGGAAACCAGTTTTGTTCTATGTGGTTCCGCGCCCTCCCTGCTGCCCAACAAACCCCCTACACACGCCAGAGAGACAGTGTTTCCCCTGACGATACAGCGCAGACAGTGGGAAAGCAATCCATGTTCCGTGCGAGCCTGCGGTGCGCTACGCACAACGTGGACGACGAGCACAAATCGTATGACACAGCAGCCTAATTTAATGGATTCATTTTTATCAAAAGAATTGCTTCTTGCAATCCAAACAAAGTATCAGGAGTGTTTTTATTTGGAATTGTACACCGTATACAACGCGAGGTTACGTTCATGCGAACGACATGAGCGAAGCTTTTATGACTGTGTGGTAGAAGTAATGGGTATGTTTTATTATATGAGCGGGGTATTCAGTTACACTACAGCTGTTCTCGACAACCTTACAATAACAAATAAGAGTCAAAATGTATCGTTCTTTGCTTAAGCTATAAGTCAAATGTTACTGAATTGCTATATCAATTTTCTACGACATCTTGAGTGTCTGAAAAAATATGCGTGTATGAGTGATTTGGTAGCATTTAAAAAGCAGGACTTTGTATGCTTTGCTAAATCTAAAACAAGCACACAGATACTATTCCGGTGCAGACTCAATAAAAATATTATCGATCTGCATTATTTTTGTATCTCGATGCTTAAGGAAGTTACGCTTTCATGAGATTTCAGGAATTATTTCGAAAACGTTGAACTATTGCTAACAGTAATATAGAAGTTACAAGCTAGCTTATAGCAAGCTGGATCGTTCACACATCAAAACAAAGGGACCCTGTCTCAGTTGCGTCTTTGTCGACTTCTGCCGACCGATTTCTAAGGTAAGTAGCATTTTGGCACATCGACTTGTCGAAATCGTACAAGGTGCCTCAGTACCAACTTTCAGAGCCATGAAATGGTCGCTGAAAAATGTCTGCATGTACTCAAACGACGATTACATCACCTTAGATCCACCATACGCTCCCATAAAAAAAAGTAGTGGAAATGATAGGTGGTTGGATTATTTACTACGACACTCGAACACACGACAATTGACAATGAGATTTAACGCCCTGCTACGACTAATACTGTTTTCTTTATACTTCACCTCTATGGTTGTACTGTACAAACCCAAGCCACAATAAAGATAATAGCAGTTAAGTTAATTATATGAACGTCTTATTCATCAGCGCCTTCCTACACTGTGTGGGGCCAATTCGCCTATAGGCCCGCTGTCCCAGTATCTAATCGGTGCTTGTCAAAAAGCTAAGAGCGGGAGAACATTGACCGAGAGTGATCTATGGATTTTCCCGGGAATCACTCTCGTCAAATAGAGAATACTTAGTGGCTGTGTCCAATGAATATCGACACTGTTCATTTTGGCCGTTCAGTTTGGCCACTGACTACCGCTGCTAAGGCGAAGAAACGGAGGCCCGTCACTAGAGAATTGTACGGGCGGCTCACGCTCCGTCTACGACTCAACGCCATTAGATCATAGACGGCAAACGACCGAATGGAAAACACGGGTGGACCTACTAGGGTTTGGCAAGCTTGTTTGCCTTACGGCCATCGATATGGTAAACCTTCGCCACGATACCTTTTCATCAACAAAGTTGCGACCGGAAAAAAGTTCATTGGGCAATAATACTGGCATTGCGTTTGCACTAATAGTTACGTTTGGCAGACGAAGGGCATTACATTATATGATTAAGAACAGACAGGCAGCTCGTCGGGGCCGTTGTGTACTATCGCAAGAACCATCATACACTCGGTCCTGTGATGGCTGAATCCGCCATGGCAGTCTGTGATCTTCATTCAAAATCATATCGCGACTGTCGCGGACATTGGCTTTGTGTATGCCTGTGTCAGATATCCAAAAGACCTCAAATTGATGTTATTTATTAGACAAATGTACTTCCACGAAGAGATGAAGAGTACCATTTGCTCCATCACTATTCTCATGTGACGTTTTAGAAGGTGATTTATCAGTCAGTAAAAATTAATTTTTTACGGTTTTAGCCGACTATCAAACAATAGTCCAGAAGCAAGCGCGTACCATTTCGGTAACAAGATTGCATGAGAAGGTATCATAGATAACAGAGTTTTATCTAGATGTAGACAGAACCACTAATAGCAACAACATTAATCAGACGACAATACAAGTGGTTACAATGTTGGCGATACGGAACCACGCTAGATTCTAGATGACAGAAAGTTATTCTTTCAAATTAATTTCTTTCCAAACTTAGACATATTCAACTTGCAAATAATCCGTTTCCAGGAGACCAAGACTATGTAAATATGGTAAAAATAAATTTTTTTCTACAATTTATTATCAAGCTATTGCGACCTTCTCGTACCTTTTTTCTTTTATATCGAAGGTAACAGGTGATTATTCTTCTTATGATAGGCCGTCAATTCATTCAGTTGTTTACAGCTGCACTATCTAAGTGAGTCCACGTGTTCAGCCTTTTTTATTCCCACCCTCATGGCCTTGAGCGTTTTAATAACATCGTCTAAAGTTTGAAAGATACCATCAGTTTGTGTAATCAATGTTCACGCCAGGACAACCATTATGCTTGATGGGGCATTTATTTAGGTGATGTAAAATTCTGACTAGTGAATAGCGTACTCAAATTAATCACAAACTTGATGGAAAAACTTTTGGCCGCTTCCACAAGCAAACGGTATTTAGATAATCTATATCACTTTACACACAGTCAGGTTAATAATATAACAAAACAAATATCGCAAGCTTTTCTCTCAACTAGTTAGACATCGAATTGTTTGATGCTTCTATTTGAGATTAAAGAAGAAGGTGAGCGAACGCTTTTCTTTTTTTTTTTCATTTTTGACAATTTATTTTGGCCAATAAGCATTTTCATTGGTAATTTCTAGATATTATTATGTTATACTTGTTTGTGACTGTTGGCTCTACGAAGTGGCACTTCGTTGGGTAGTTCCTACATGCACGTGCACAACCTAATGTGCACGTAACAACAACGTAGCAATATCCATTTACTCTTCTCTCATTGATAGCCCATTAATGAAACGTATGGCACGCTCAAAATATATAAAGGTTTTCTAGGCTAGCCTATTGTAGATTGAGTATTTTTTTTTTTGCTTTACTGTACATGTTTGTACACTAAATAGACATAAAAAAAAATTAACTGAGTTTAAAAAGGCAAAAAGCCACATTATACAGTGTTAGAAAAATGTTAGCGTCTTATCTGATTGTATCACTTTCTAAATGCCTCTATATTGGTGTTAATGCAAGAGAGTGACTATTCACTGCCATTTTTAAAAAGTAAGTATTTCAGCGCGCTAACTTACGCTTACCTCGTTACGATGAGCTTTGAACTCTGCCAGAAACCCACTGGAACGTTCGCTGTGCACCAGCATGGGACGTTGCAAATATGGTTCACTGATATTTTTGAAAGACTAATTGATTTTAAATTTAACGCAGCAGCAGCAATATGAGCATATTTTCAAGATATTTTCCTACCATGGTCTTGACAGGACATAATTGGTGCTCTTGACTCAAACGAACCCGTGTGTGGTACCTGGCTCTTTTACGCTTGCGCCCCTTTGTTGGACTCTGTTATCTGCCGCCCCCCACTCGTAAATTCATTCGCTTGTTTCTCTATTATCACTCCTCCACTGAACTCCATTCAATTGCAAAAAACACACAGACAAAGTTCAAAAAATGCTCTATCGTGTACTCTACTGGACCGGTACATAAAAACGTTTCATTCTTGAACTTAACCAAAACGTAAAATAACAACAATGCAATAATTATTACACCACCTTTATTATGCTATATAATTATAAAATGAAAACAATTTATTTATTTCCTAATTTAGCAGAAGAAATTTAGCAGCATCGTCGTATTGAAACGATATTACAGAGTACGACATAGAATGCGTAAGTAGATAGGTAACGAACGTATAAACCATCATTGGAGGAGTGTATCACTTCTGGTCGGCTAGACACGTCTGGGATTCGGAGCCTACGTGTCGGCGGACAGAGTCAATGCGAACACCGTTAGCGTTTGACTGACTTTAAAAAAAAAACACCCAAAAGTTGATAACAGGCGTTAAGCCCGTACATTTAAATTCTACTGCCGCCATTGTTTTGTCAATTAATCTCAATGTATCCAAATACGACGGCATAGTCTTTTTTTCTCATAACGATAGGAAATACCGACGTTCTCGCAGCTTTTACTGATATATCCTAATTCCGACTCTATATTTTAATACGAAATTCGTCCAGGCAAACATATTGGCCCCCACTACACTTAACCAGCGTGTGTCGTCGTTTTCTACCCTAGTTTGCCTATTGCTATTTTTCGAGAAGTGTTTAATGCTCCACAGTCACAAATGAATGACGCCCGATTGAATTAAGGTGTGCGTAAAAAAAAATTGTAGTCAAATATTTAGATCTATAAAGATGTAATATTGCAGCTTGTTCGACAATATCGAGCTGATAAGCTTAAAGCTTTACAGGGACACTTGCCCCCTGTATACGTAGGCCCCGCTGGGCAAATGTATGTGCTGTCCCAAACAATGTGCTCTATCACATGCGCCGGTAGAGAAACGTGCAACAAAGGAAAACATTGTTTCTATTTATCGAATTTATACCATGCTTAGAATTACCGACAATATCGAATGTAACGCACGAAGAAATTTTGAGAGGTGCTTGGACACTGGGCTTACCAAGTCATTAATAGGTACCCGTCACCCCCTTTTGCTTCAAAGTGGAGTTCACCTTACATCAACGAACGAATTACGCGGGGTCGTTCGGAGTGGCGTGACATAGACGAATATGTAAATAGTAAGTTCAATACCGTACGGGAACTAGACACAGCGAACTTTCCGCTATTCCGATCGATTTTACTGGTCGGGCCCTCAAAGAAGGATTTTTCTCTTGATCATAGCATTCCTCATTGTCGAGCGGTGTAGTTAGGTAGCGAATCGATGAAATCATTGTTCAGCGGAACACTTCACAAGAAGTCGCATTTCTACTAGCCTTCACGAGCACAGGAACCTATCCGCGTACCGATATCCGATTTATTCGAATATAATTGCTAAACTTGATTTATTTCGACCGTAGTTGACTTCTTAATTATCTTGATAAAGTACATGTTCTAACGGAAGCCGGCTCCAGAGCAGAAAGGATGGCTCTATCTAATGTATCCGGGGTTTACATACGCAACTTGAAGTTCAAGATATCTACTGGAACACTTCGGTAGGCACAGTCAATAGGTAAAGGTTACTTAATGACTCCAGCGTTTTGTCTCTCTTCTGTCATTGTTGGAGCAATGATTTACGTAATCATTATGCGTACGATCCGCGTTCCGTTGAGTACGAGTGGAGCTGCCCATAGACACACAAGAGCAAGTGGCCACTGGAAATTGTCGTCTGGAGCAGTCGATCTGCCGTGGGACTGCTTACCCAGTAACAGGTTCCAGTAACAGGTGCACCATTAAATTCGTGAATTTCGACCCAAACACCTATAGCTACTACAACGTTGAATAGGAAGCAGTTTACTAAAAAAAAATCGTGTTCTGTCGGAGTTTAGTTGTTTGTTCAAGTTGACGTTGGACTTGAATTATCTAAGCTCAGAAGTAAAATGGAAATAAATAACTTCGATTCGATACTTACCCAAATTCATCAATAGTCACTTATCATATGAATCATCGGTTCATCAGGACGCAGTGAAGCATAATGGTACAGAAATAGCATAATATCGGAACATGATTTTGAATAACTCAGATTTTAGAAGAATCATGCACAGAAAGTGAAGGCTATGTTCCCTATAAATTGCTAGCTTGTGTCTTATTTAAGGTAATCTCGCCTACCAAGATCCGACACCACATTAACACTACTATGTTGGGAGAATTCAGGATCTGTAGATAAGTGGCTATTTGATTGAACGTTGTTTGAGTATCCCTCTGTCTGCGCAAGGTACTAGCAGTTGATTCGTATAACAGAAATTTATATATATGATTTGGCAGCTAAATGTATATATGATCATTGTTCATATTTTTGTATGCCAACTGGCTAATTGTATATATATATATATATATATATATATATATATATATATATATATATAACAGTACTAATGTACATGGCAGCGTCGGGCCTGTCGGCAATTCGCCCGAAGATAAACTTAATGGCGTCTGTTCGGATGTAGAAAATGGTTCATCAAAATAGAAACAGTGGAAAACCTTGGCTTAGGCCAAGTAGAGTACTTTATAGATCGAACAGAATATTGTTTAATATAGATGTCGCCTAATAGAACTACCTCGTTGACAATACAACGTTTACGTGAAGTCCACATAGGCAAATGTTTACGATATAAGCCCTAGACTGAAACGAGTCAAGTCCAATGATGATTTTTGCGAAATCAGCTGTGGTAGTAAGTCGAGCTATTAACCTATGAAAGTTTGTTTTTATTTAAAAGAAAATCTATCTGATAGGTACACAAGCCTTGATTATTGGGCTTTGTTGTGATTTTCTATAAACGTCTATACATATATAAAAATGTGTTCCTGTGCCAAAATTAGTAAGGACAGACTTGAATAAGGCCGCCAGAGAGTAAGGGAACTGAATTCTCTATATGGACGAGCCGCAGGCAGAGTTAGCTTGCTCCAGCTCACTCACATAACTTGTACGTATGTGTTACAACCTATTAATGAAACAGTCATAGTCAATCTGTTTATTTTTTGGTTTGAAAGATTAGTTCATCATAAACCAGAGCCTTGAAATGCGTTGTCTCTATCCTAGCACTAAAAATTCAATGTAAGCCGATCCAGCTTTTTACAACTGGTAAATGCTACACTGCAATAGGAAGGTCTCGTTTAGATGTGAGAAAGGCAGTATGAACTCTGTCTGAGTCGGGCAAAGGAAGAGTAACCTCTCAAAAATAACTATTCGAACGGTGGTTGTAAATATTTTCATACAAAATGATTAGATTTCCAAAGTGGACCCTTTACAATGTGTTGTACATGAACATTTCCAAGATTATGTGAATTAGACGTCGTTCATCATTCCAAGGCAGGACCTGCCAGTGATGACCGAATTGGCAGGTAGCCTCAGCTGCACGATGATGGTACGTTCGATATGCGCAACAGTAGAGTTGTTCTCGACCTCCTCAATGGTCACCTCAAGCACCCAATCGTAACGGCCTCAATCAGTGTCATTACAAAGGCATGTCCATTGAACCTACTGTTGCGTTTGACATTCTATTATAAACATCATCCGGATGATTACCCTTCTTTAACTACATTTAGCTCTTATAATAGGATGCGATGCGCGACGATTACTGTTACCGCATTGCACAATTTCAGGTCAGACAAGGTCTCAGATATACTCGAGTAGAAAGTCATCGTCTGACTATAGTAGTCCGAAAAGACTTTGACCTTCTACACTCTAAGATGCTCGAGTCAAGCTGTGGCCCCCTTTACCCCTTACCGCTAAGCGTCAATCGCTTATTTTCTTTCTCTTTCATACACTCTCGTTCTCCGGTAGCAAAGAGACGATAGTTGATTCTTGTGTATTATTTGAAATGTGGTGTTGTGCGCCCCCTTGTGGCCGTCACTGCACGACAAAGTCCTAACGAAAGCCGTCGCGTCGCCTGAGAGTGCCGCTGAAAATGGAGAGTGAAAACAGTTGACGGCAGTACTCATGGCGGTTCCGTTCCCTCCGTACTCGCCATCAGCTCAGATATCACTCGAGAGCAAAAACTATTGGCAAGAGGCTTGCCGCCTTCAAACTAAGGGACTCGTTGCCTGTGAATTGTTGTCGACGACTCTTTTTATACCCTAGAAGTTGTTGTCTGCCCGTGACCCCACTATAACAGCCGGTGTTAATGTTCTAGAAACGTAGCAAGTGGCAGTCCGAAATGCCTCTGGAATCCACCATCGGTTCGATTTCGCGCAGCTAAGTTGTTAGGAAGCTAGTAACTAATCCCCGCTACGCGAGCGTATTTTTGAAACATCCGTCCTGCATTGTCTAAATAGAAACCTACAGTGTAATAGGTCAGCTCGTTATTACCGTCGAATCGTATACCAAATGCTCGTGTTTGATGTGTAGTGGCTTTGTAAACAATTCATCCAACTCTGATGAAATTCACAAATGATATTCCCTATGATCAGATCTTGATCGCTGTATCCCTAGTTGATTCCACAAAAGGCTCCGCTCGGTGGAGTTGTACGACTGGTGGCAAATCTTTCGAAGCGGTGCATTATTTCTTTTTCTATACAAATAGTGAACATTCGGAGTTATCGTATCGCGGGTGTCTTTTCACAAAGACCCGCTAATCTACAGTGCGATATGAGTCAATCCATTGCTCGCTTTTACCCTAACACGGATATACACGTTGAGCAAAGTGTATTAGATTTTGTTAAGGACAGATGTCAACGCTACGCCGAGAAAACTGCTATAGTAAGTAAAGCTATGCCACTTAAAGAAAACAATAAGGGGTCATGTAAATTTTCAGCCTATTTAGTCAAATCTGCCAGGACAGATATGTATCTAAAAAGTACTGCACGACTTTGAGTGCGCGGTGTCGAGACTGCATTGCCTTGGACAAGATTAATAAGCTGCGGTGATATAAAGGCTACAAAGGGAATGCAGCTGATGCGGCGGCGCGTATGCGCACGCTTTCTTCATAGTAGTGCCTTAAGCGACTCCAAGGCCAAAGTTGTAAGGCACTCTGCACCGAAGGTCGGCCAAGAATAAAAACGCAGTCTTTTAGCTGCAAACATGTCAATAAGGTTGTTAAAACTTTTTCAAGCTTTATTTTAAATGCTTTTTTGGTATAACTAACTTTGTACTGTGTTGCTTTTTTTGATTACTATTAAGTACCTTTTTTCAATGAACATAGCTATGATTAGCGCATTAATTTTCAACGTAAGTGATACGCTTTGTCAGCTGACAAATTCGTTCATTTTTAAACGGACCTAAAAGCAACTCGTAAGACTCTGTTACGTCTGATTGCCAAATTGATTAGACACCGCTGAAGCAATCCATTTTAGTGATTCATCACTGAGGATCCTGATGAAAACCTGATAGATCGGCAGTGCACCTTCCACCCTGATATGGCGCCTTCACTATTTGTATCCCGCTCTTGATACGTAAGGTCTATTACCTAAGAATTTATATGAACTTGACTGTGATAACTTTAAGTTTGCATAATTTTTTTTAGAAAAAAAGAATACGCTTTACTAGAAACCACTGCGCTATTAGTGTAGTTCGAGCGCTTCTAATGGCCCTTGAATAGATTCGCCTGCCAAATCTTGATTCGCTATTTAAAAATAATGCCGTACGGTCACACGTTTTGAACGTCGATCAGTATATCTAGGGCTAATAAAGACCTGGAAGGATAGCTTAGAAATTGTGCCTTATGTAAAACGCCTACTTTAAGGAGGCCTTAACACATCTTACAGGCATTTTGCCAACAATCAGTTGCTCTACTATTCTAATTAAAGTGAAATGCGAGTAAAAGACTCAGTTTATCGATACGTTTCATTGTAACTTTAGATACATTTTTCAAGTTAGGCCCACCCCTTTAATGTTAGATATGGGCCTTTGTGCGCGCAAAATTTAAGCCTGCTGTATAATGTAATTCTTTTACATGTGCATGAAAACGTCATTCCCATTTACGTATTTACTTCCTAACATTTACTTACTACAGACCGATTTTCGGGCTTTTACGACTCAAATGAAACACTACAAATAATACAGATTTGAAAAAAATGAAAGATTTGCATTACTACCAGTTACCTAGACTTCCATCAACCTAAACTTCGTTAGTGTACGTAGGAGTGCTCTACGTTAGCATGTCAAATAATGCCTTATCATGTACACTGTTTAACGATGCCCATTGTTTTTCTACGGGCAGATTGATGCGCGTCTGGGGTTGCAGTGGTCGTTTGCCGCGCTCTTCACTCGAGTGAAACAGCTTCGCGCGTTTCTACTTCGAAACGGAGTGTCCAGCGGCGAGCACGTAGCTATTCACGCCTACAATGGAATTGAGACTTACACCTCTATATGGGCCATCGCCTGCGTACCCGCCGTCGCAGTCCTTATCAGGCCAAGCTTCAAATATCGTTAGTTGTAATGATTACAAAAATAACGCGATACGACTTACAATGGCTATTTATCGAATAGCTCTAATGAACAGCTTTTAACATGGTTCAATTCAGCCGCATCCTGCCACGAGGATGTAACATGTAACTAACTCTTAGCTATCTATTCCTAGGTGAAACAAAGAGCGTTCTCAGTATATCGCAATGTTCAACTGTGATCACGGACATAGATCATCTCGTCACCGTTCTTACAATTCAAGAGAAGCTTAATGCAATTAAGGTAATATATATATACATATATTTTTAGCACATTCGATATAGGAGTGCTTTACGAGGGCGAATAATTGTGAAATAGATCAGCTTGATCAGGGGGTGCACCAGAATATACCCCTTAGTTTCAGCAAATATGGAAATCGAATTCGTGGACGAGAATCATGCTGTCGCCAAAAACGACTACTGAATAAAGCTTTTCATTGTACTTGCCTGACCAGCAAACAATGACGACTGTGTATAACGCGTTGATACCAAAGTAGCTTTAAGTAAAAAACAAAATAAAAAAATCGTCGATTCATTAAAATCGAAAACTTGAAGCTGATCGAACTGAACCAGGCCGACAGATAGGGCCGCTCAAAATCCACTATATTGAATCGAACGCCTTCAACTGCACTGATCTCTCATATCATAATGATTAGAAGAAGATTTTAGCATCGATTTTATTATCACTTCAAGTTTAGTGGGAATCATTCGACGGATGAATTGTGAAGGGGGCATGGCGTTGTGGTGCCACCGAATCACAAAAACCTTTCGTGGATGAACTGTTCCATGGCCCGAGAACGTGTTCTGAGTAGTATTTAGTAATACTGTTAATAGCAGGAAGATAGAATCCTTTACACTTTGCTAACTTACATACACTACGATATTATCACGGTATAATCCATCTCACAAGCAACACCGAGATGTCATCGCACAGCTCTAGCTTGGATCAGATATTCTATAATATATAATTTAAATATAATCAACTGCCACATAATTGGATCGTTGAACGACTAGAACTTTTTTCATAAGCTTCTTTTTTTTCCGTCGTTCCTTTACATAGGAAAGCAGCGTAGAAGAAAATGTCTTCTTCCGAACTTTACGATTTTCGCCGGTATTTTCATTATATCGGCTATATAACGAACGCTTAGATTTGCAGTAGAAACCCTTTAAAGGTAAGCTTTTGATCCACACTTTACGCGTTATGACAACTGATTACGAAGCGAAAATCTCTCATTAATAAAGATCGTTATTCGAACAAAAGTTCAGAGTTTTCTTGCTTCGCTCCTTCTGAACTTGATGAGTGATTATTCTTCGGATCATAGACGTATATATTAGATATTTAGGGCATAGCTGATGACTATATGTCCGGTGGATTATTTTCATACATTTTGCAGAAAATTTTTGTTATTGGCGACTCTGATACGCGCTACCCATCAGTGTCCCAACTGTTTCGATCGACCCCAATGGAGGATGATGAGGTCAGGAACGAATTTGACGGCGAACCTAGCAGGGACCTATCTAAGACTACAGTGTTTATGGTACCCACCTCCGGTACGACAGGAAGGCCTAAGCTCGTTGAGCACACTCATCGCAGTTATCTAAGCAGTTTTCACATCGGAGAGTAAGTTTTCCAATGTCCTTTGCTGGAACAGTCATCAAAGGGACTTATGCAAGTACACATAGAAACCGAGTTACTTCTCGTATCCTTGAGTTGATAAGTATATTTAGTTACTTTGCTTTTTTGTAACGTTCGAGGTCCGATCCTTCCCTTTCTTCGTTTGTGCAAGTAAAAATAGTACGCATGGCTCATGGAGTAAGTCCATGGTACCGCGGAACAGACGAGGCCATAACGAAGGACAATAAAACGTAATGCTATAAGATAAAAAAAAAGAAAAGGATCAGACTAGTAGGCTGTATTTAATAAACAAATGTGCACACATGTCATAGGATCGTTAAATTTGATTGTGAACAAATACATCGCAGATAAATAGTGTTTTGCTATTAACAAGTAACTTGATTGTCTGCTATCATTGTCGGTATTATGATCCTCCGACGTGGCTTGTTCTGTAAAAAGCTTCTAATAGCAGCTTGTTCACATTAATCTTTCTAGTCCATATATGAACGTGTTCTGTAGAAACGATGTATTAGTCACATGGGCAAGCCTGACACATGTTACGGGCGTTTGGAAGATGGGGGGATGTCTGCATGCAGGGGCCGCTTTAGTCGTTACTCGCTTTGATAATCTGCCGACCTATGACGACATGCGCACCATCTGCAACCGATACCAGGTTTAGTATCATACGATTCTAATATGGCTAACTCATCTGTGCCATTAAGTACAGTAGATCATACTTATTATCTTCAATCATAACTATTTACCACTGCGCATTGTCGTTGCATATCGGGAAAGAAGATACACATCGTTCATTATCAAGTTAACATTGATTTATGACTGTAATCTCAACAGGTGACGACTTTCATGATATTTCCCACGATGTCTCGAGTGATCCTTATGAATGCCAACGGAGAACCCACGATGTCGGTCAGAAACATCATCTGCGCAGGTAGCCGAGCTACTCCTGGTCTTGAACATTTAATGCGCCGTTGGTTCCCAAATCTAAAACAATTGCGCAACCGTAAGTTTCTATTACTGGATTTTGTTAAGAACAATGTTACTTTGAAGAAGCTAAATTGAAGTTTCCGCTGAATGAACCAAGTGTCTGATGTGGCTACTTTCAGTGTTGGGCCAGACTGAGGCAATGATCTATGTCTCAATTACTCCCTCTGGCGAATTTGACCTCCGTTCAATTGGTTATCCGCCGTCGAATTGCCAACTTCGTTTGCTCGATACGGAAACAGGTGAGGAGGTTGCCTCAGGGGAAATCGGCGAAATCGTCATCAAAAGCCCTTCGCTGATGAAAGGCTACTTTCAAAATCCATGCGAGACAAGCGCAGTATTCACTGAGGACGGATGGCTTAAGACTGGTAAGCTGTCCTGCTATATGCCATGATTACAATATATGTCGATCAGGTCAGTTTATATTGTTCGGAAAGTAACGAACAGAGGTTAAATGGTTCGTCTTCTATAATTCTGCACTTGTTAATGCTGCATGTTTACGAGCCGTCGAATTGGAGAAACTATCTTTCTATTGTCGTAAACTGTCGCCACCGAATTTTATCCCTGAACTGAGTTACAGCAGTATTTCAGATTGGCGTGTCGAGTGCCAAAGAAATCAGTTGCAGGAACAACTTTTCGACGATGCTACAACACGCAGAAACGATAACTCTTCACATCGCGTAGGACATATATGTTCATCTCATCGATGCTGACTATCCGCAGTCCAAGTCTGGCCTTCGCTGGTCTTGCTAGGAGATTGAAGTGGGCCCAATCCTAGATAATTCCGCAGTAGTACTTCGAGGTCAGATCTGGATTGATTCACATATGTAGAGAAAAAATTGGGGATCATCCGCGGCTTGAAAACCTTTATTTGGGCCCATCTACCATTGTTTTTTTAAGACTTTTTAATGCGCGAATAAGTGTCGGAAACGCTGGCTTTTGTCAACAGAAGTATCATACTGGAGTCCAAACCCAAAAAAACGATTACAACAGCTTAAGAGAGCGAAGTATGACGATTTGAGCCCCTGCAAGAGGCCAATCTACGTCTAGACGACTGCCTCATAGGATGCAGGTCTGAGCATTGTATTCTAGCAATGAAAAAAAAACAAGCCTTCAATTAGATATATTTTGATATTTTAAAAGCATATAACAGAGCCTATGGTTATCGCTTTATTTCAAAGTTACATGAACTTCAAATATACAGCAAAACTTTCCCTGGAGTTACTGTAGAAAAGTGAATGGCAAATTTAGTTAGGAGAATGGCCGTCGGGGGCGCTGCAGGAATCGTGTAGATACCCACACTTTTCCTGCCGCTTACTGCCAATCATGTTTGGTGCCAAATAAATTATTCTAAGGGCATGAGTTATAACTGTGTCCGGCTGATGTGAGATATGATCCGTCCGGTAGTGTTAATGGAGAGATAGTTCCTGCGACCCTCAGTTAACGCAGTATTGAGGTACCGTGACGTCGAAATGTTATTTCGTAATTAACGCAATCTCTGTACGCGCTTTAAAACGTCTCCTCGCGTCTACAGAACAGACAATTCATAATTTACGAGTCTTGTTGGATATATGGTGCCTACACCTCAAAGAAACATATAGATACAGGCGGCAATTTGTTCCTTGAGCCAATACAAGATGTTATACTTCTTGGGAGTTAATCACACTCACACCGATAAGTTAGCCGCGCGAAACAGTTAATATTATAATTTAAAAAATAGACTTGGCGTGTCCTAATGACCTGGTGGTAATATGCACGTGGTGGCAGAGTATTAGCTGCCACGCGATAGACTAATTAAGACCATTTTGCCGTGGAGGCTGATGCCTTCGCTAGGATCAAATAGTTTATGCTCTTAAGTTAAATACAAATGCTAATAATAAATCAATTTATTACAGACTTCCATGCATGTATTACATGTTCGTACGCCTTCAGTGATGTCGCTTAGCTGATAATAAGTACGTTTATGAAGCGCCAGAAGAAAAAGATACCTGTTGTAACATGCTACAGATTTTAAGCTGCTGTAGATCACCTCTGTACATGCAAGTCAAAACGAACCGTCATGTCCGTATCGGGTGATTCTGCTGCGTTTCTGCCCAATGTCTATATTGAAACTGTTCGTTTCTCTAGGTGACCTCGCCTATCAGGACTCAGTAACAGGCCGGTACTACTATGTGGATCGTATAAAGGAAATGATCTTTTGTAAGGATAACCGAATCTATCCCGGAGAACTGGAAATCGTCCTTATGGAGCACATGTGCGTTGCAGAAGCCGCTGTTATAGGTGTACCGCATCCAGCTATCGGGGAAGCACCCGCGGCGCTTGTCGAATTGAAAAACGGGACTCAGCCTTCAGAGCAGCTTCGCAAGGAGATAGCAGATCTTGTCGAATGTGAGTGTATTCAGACAAAAAAAAGAAAAGCTGAGTTCATTTTGAAAATATTCGACTGATTTGAAAAGGGTTCTGCTTTGTTTGAAGGTGCGTGATTTTGGTTGAAGAAAAACCAATTAAATATCACAATGGGAAGCATATGGTCTCATAGACTTTGGAAAAAAAAGCATGCGCCGCATGGTACGGCTCAAATAACTATTATCACCATTTTACACTGCCAACTGAATTTCTACTGCCATATAATGAGCGAGACGTTAGTCAGAAAATTTAATAAATGTCCAAATGCCAAATGGATATATCGCTTGGCCAAAGAATATATCGCTTTTAACAGCTTCGAAATATCCAAACAACATCGATATATAACTAAGTGTGAACGCTTGATCTTACAGCTCAACTGGCAAGCTTCAAAGTGCTTTATGGAGGTGTACATTTTGTAGAAAGGCTTCCCCGAACAGAACTAAACAAGGTGGCGCGACGCAGACTCCGGGAGCTTCTACCTGATATTGCACCTGCATATGCGCGATGATAACAAATATTCTCTGAAAAAGGTTGACTTCGACGTTTTGTGGTCTATGATAAATAGCAGAAGGCGCAATAAATTTAGGATGTACATACATCGGTTGTGGTCAGTTATCGAAAACAAAATTAACATATATCTTACCTTATATAAGAATGGAAAACTTAGTAGCGAGGCATACCCTTGTCAAATGTGTACATCGCTGGCGTTGTTTCAACGAAGGGGCAACAAAAATGTAGTGGTCCTTTTTGTCGAAGCTACAGTTTACTTAAACGAGTCTCAGAGTTAGCTGGTGATGATAAATAATGTTTCTAATAAACACCTTAAGCTTAATTCCAGTATATCGAAGGTAAAGGAAATTTGAATAGCGAGATCAGCCAAAAAGGAAATAACATCAAATGTCAAGGTCGTAGTTACTACTAGAACTGGTAGGCTTAATGAAGACCTATGTTAATTTTCTCTACCAGTGTGAACATCTATCAGGCTATATCTAATTTCGATAGTCTACCTAGGATAAAGGCAGCATTTCACACGGGGTCAAATCTTATGATTTATGTCTGAGCCACGGAATGGGTATTCACCCATTCCACCACCGACAGTGAATACGGAACTGATGAATTTTCAATTTGAACTTTCAATTAAATCTAATATTTATAAAAACATGAATATTTAAGGATATTCGACATACTACACTATGCAAACCAGTTGTCGCAGTGGGTCGTAGGTCCTATGGCATAAATGATAAAATCTAGCGCTTTCGAATAAGAAAGATGCAATATATCTACCTAAAAGCAGGCAGAGGAGTGGTTAGGGGATCTGTAACGGTTAGAAAGTATGAAGTCTATATCAGTTAGGTCTCGAGCATTCGAGTGTGCGAACCCTCGTAGTACGAATGTCGTATTTTTCTCATAGCTAGAATTTAGCATTTTGTAGCAATAATTAGCAAAACCTTCAACTCTAAAAGAAATCAATTTCATACTGCCTGTACCAGGCTCGACGGACACAATTTCCATTGCGCAGACTGCACAGCTTCAAAAAGAATCCTTCATCATCAATCCTTGTTACTTCTTGTTTGTCAGTTGTTCACATCATGTTTTTATGTCTTACATCTGGTACTTAATATGTCAGGCGCCTCGCTTTCGGCACCAAACGAAATTCGTCTACGGCGAGATTCGCACCACGTGCTCCAAATTGCAGCAGGCAAATACGTCAGCCGCTGCCTTGTCGCGTGGGCTGTCAAGAGCACAAAGAAAATTATGGTAGCTTGTGGTGATGATACAAGCTAAGCGGCAATTACTTCTAGTACATAAACATATATTTATGGATGGTCAAACCTCACTCTCTGATACATCTCTCAACGTTTACGTAGAAAAGTGCCGCCGAAATCTGATCATATTGAATGCTTCTTGCGCATAGGTATTTTGCACATAAGCACACATCTGAGCACCCTACTCTCCAGCTCTTTTGTTATGTTTAACACGGTCAGATACTTCGGGTTAAATTCAAGTTTTGATCATCAACATTTTTATAGACGTTTCTATATAAACCTGAGCCGCTTGTTTTTGTATAGTTGGCTTCATATACATATAATGTAATGCAATAATTTAATGGTTGGATGGATCTTCCAATAAAACCATTTTTATCTGCGAAAATGAAAATACTAAATGACTGGACCCGCATTGACTTATGTGGTCAGCTTTCTTGGGGTCAACTCTCAACGCACGCGGAAGGTCTCTGCCCCGATTATCCCTGTGCCCTCTCACTTTCGCTTAGCGACGAAAGGAAATAAAAACTCTCAAACTGTATCCGTTCCTATATTGCCACTCAACACGAACAGCGGTTTTTCCCAACTGCAGGTAAGAAGAGTGTTTCTTTTTCTCTGTGGCAAGAAGAGCGAAATGCAAAATGTTTCGTGCATTGAGTGAAATGATGCCTGCCGCTCGTTGAGTACGCACATTTTTACCACGCGGTAACGACAACCAATGACGCAAACGGCAAGGTTTTTCCCTCGTTCGTTACCAGCTATTGCGACCATTGAGGCGAGGTTACTACCCCCTGACAACATCCTAAATTCATTCTGGGTGCAGTGTGAACGTACGGCTGGCGCCAGCATGTGTGCCTCGTTCGAGAATGCTGACGTATTGCTGCTAATGGATTTCAGGGGACTTTCGTTATAATAAAATTTATACTGGATGTTTGGAGACAGCTTGCCCACTTATCTTTCTAGTTGTTTATCTGCCTATTCTTTATCGCGTATCGCAGTAAAATGGGCACTTCACATGAAGGCAATGGAAAACCTACGGTGTATTCGCTGAAAAACTGACTCTTGCGGAAATTGAAAACAAAGATATCATCGATATGATAACGACTGAGCATTGTTTTTCTGCATCATCGTTCCATACATAGGCAACACTCATCGGGCCTGAGTCAAGGCATATCATATTTGCGGTGATGCAACACTCTAAAGGGGTAGGCACGCTATAACATTATAGGAACCAATAAGATAAACTGATGCCGGGAAGTGCAAATGCATAAAAAAAGTATGAAATTTTCTTTCTCGTTTATTCTTTCTGGCTACGCAGAAATTGGCAACATTACATTTTCTACCTGCCGTTAACGAGATCGCCTTAGTACAAAACCGTAACCCAGGCGTCTTCCAGCAAACACTTCTTGATCTGTTGGGCAGGTGGAGCTGAAACAACACTGATTCAATTCGAATCCAAGAACGGAACTGAAACCTTTTGCATCCCCGAGCCATTCTGGGTTCCGACTTTCCTAAGCGTATTATACTAGTGATGGGTAATAACAGCATGTGTCAGTTATGCATAATTACATAGTAGTAATATATTGCACAGCACCGGATATAATGATAAGAGAGGTTTGCTTATGCCTGAACGATTCCTAGATTTCAACTATAAGAGGTCTTCAAAGGGATGAAGTCGCGTGCGTACCGGCAAAAATAAATATAAAAATAAAGAAAATTATAAAAAAAAAAAATATATATATATATATATATTAAAAAAATGACAAAAAAGATTAGCAAAAAGCTAATTTAAACCGCTGCAATCAATGATTAGCGCCTAATTGTTTTAGCGATATTAGTTTATGATAAGATGCAGTAATACCTAATTTGATCAATAAAACAGAGATGTCGTAGTTGGGACAGTTACTTTTTTTTTTTGATTACTAGTTACTACAGACTAATTAGATGAACAGAATGGCTTGGTTTAGGCTGTTGTATTCATGCCATTGTCACAATGGAATTCTATTTTTCTTACGGATATTAAGTACTGCTTAATAAAAACGATTTTTTTTTTTGGAATTTTAATAAATGAAAGAAGTACATTGGATATTTTTATCGATATTTTATTTTTACTCATCTCGTTTTGTTATTTGGTTGGATATTTTTCATAGTAAGGATACGGAACATCAACATCTAATAACTCACAATAGGTACAATTTAATGGGTTATCGAATCCTTGATTGTAGATCACTTCGCCACAGAAAGATGCTCATTTATGGGTGTCAAAGACGATATCTCAGTGGCAATGACTATCTCATGGACATCACGCACGCATACAGACACGCTACATTAAAATCGCTAAGATGGTTTTGATATGCCATATATTACTAGTCCTCATGCATACACGTATACGAGTTTTTTTCTATTGTGTTTGCTAAATATACAATTAAATTGTACAAGCAACAATGGTCTTTAGGGACATTTCGTATGTTTGTGTGAATACGGCTTGCTTGAAAACAAAGTAGACCCAGATATGTAATTCAAGTCTTGTCTATTCATTTCCTAGGTACTTTTCAGCGTGGAAGGGCAATCGCACAGCATCCGCGGTGTGTTACACCTATCAAAGTGACTGCTCGGATGGTATTTCCTGCGAAAAACCGACGAGGGACAGAAGACGCTATCATTCACTTATTTAATGCAAACGTTTATAAGCCATATTTGCGTGTTCCAAATCGCCGAGCCAGGTCGTACGAACGGTACCTTTTGGGAAAATAGAGTATTGTAAGCTAAGGTAGGATATTAAATCGGCATACACTGACAAGACGAATTTTTTAGAATATATATATATATATATAACACATGAGAGCTCGTCAGGTATGCCAAGGAGTGAAATTCGGAAGCTCGTCAGTTACCAATTCGCACATAACCGTACAATACAATATGGTTATAGCGTTCAGAGTAGTTTGAAGTTTTTCCTGACTTATATTTAATAAAGTTCGATCGTAGCAATGCATAATTTCGAACGAAAAAATATCCTGTTTGAATTGTTAGCGTTGTATCTAAACTAATAATCGATGGCGAGGCCGTTAGTTCGAAACAAGAGATTTCAAAAGAAACACGCAAATACACTTCTCTCTTTTTGGGTTCGAGTTGGCCTTCGGCCGATACTAAATAGGCCAAGGACGGACCCGACTATCCGGCAGATGATGTATGAACAGCAGATGCAGGTGTCTGCATCTGCTATTTACACATCAGATAAATAAGTGCTTCGACGGGAAATACAAATTATTACGTATCTAATATGGAAATTTAGAAAATTATACGTATAGAGATTCAGTATATGATTAGACGTATTTTTAGTTTACCTATTATCAACTATATCGGTCGAATGATGGGTAAAGCGGTAGCAAGACTAGTAGTACCTGATTCAAATCTGGATATCCGCGAGAAGGGTTTTGTAGATTTTTTTTGTAGAAGAACTTTGATGTATAAATATATCAATAAATAAATACATCAATGGAGATCGAAAAACTATTATCGACAACGCCGAAGCTGCATATGTAGGCTGATCTGCAACGAAACCGAACGCGTCTACTTTTCCAGTAGTGCTAAAAAAACTTCATAGTCAATTATATTAATGAATACAAAACTTCAAGGTCATGGTACGGTCAACACCCAGTAATAGGCGTTCGTTTAAATAAACAGGAACTAGTTGTAACATACATTTTCGAACACTACTCAATTTCGTTTTTAATCAATGGCACGTCATGGGTATCCTCGACAAGCCCCGATGATGCGTTGGAGACCTCGTCATTAAGAAACGAGTGAGTTGTTCGGTTGATTTGATTCCGGGTGAGCAACCACACGTTCATTGGCTCTTTCATGCCTTTCATAGGGATAGGACCCCGAAACCAAAAGGAGAACATTGGATCAGCATTAATGGGGTCCTGAAGAAGCCTATAAGCGAGAGAAAAAAATATTTATCGTTGTAATCACCATTACTTTTCAATTCGCATTAAAATGATTTAAACCAAAGGCATTGCGGTTGCTCGAACAGTTTATTTCTTTCGTATTTAAGGGGCATTAAATAGTGTTATATGTCCTGCCGCCAATATAAAACGTTATACGTGACAGCTTCCATCAAACGTGAGTAAGCGTGAAAAATGCACATTACACTATCTCGTGTCCGAAAAAAAAAAACCTATGCAAAATTAACTTCTTTGTAACTTACACAAGAAGGTGCAGCTAATCATTGATGCCGTTTATCGGATCCTGAGTACGAGTACAGGGAGCCGACCACCGTGATGCGACTACCTCACGGGCTGTACATTTCAGGTTGGTTTTATTCATTTCATTCAAGTACTGCACATAGAATGCAAATGTGGGGCCGTGGTCCATTAGTCAATGAGGCAGTAGATCGAGTGTGTGTCGAAATGTTTTTATGCTTCCTGCTATCTTCAGCCTGGCTATTCTGCGTTCCTCGCAAAATGATAATTTGGACAAATAGCACTCCTCGGAAATGAAATATTAGTACGGATGTCAACCTAACATGATGCCTGTTGTCATCTGAGGTAGACAGGAGACAGCAGCCCGACTAGCTTGGACGGCATCCTAATGGGTAGGCGCCATATGGAAGGGGCAGTGACGGTACTACTGCAGCGCCACTACTGGATACCAACGGTCATTAGCTTGATCAAGCAATCTGCTCAGACGCTACACACATTTGAGTATATACACTACATAGTTCAACGAATCTCTATCATGGTCAATGTAGTGCTCATATATGTCTTATTAACAATATTAGATACGGATCTTCAGTCGTAAAATTGCACTATATTATGTTGCTTCGGCCCACATGTACAATAGCTACACAATGAATCACGACGGAAAGTGGTTTGGGTCGTAAAGATGTAGTTTCAAAATTACTTAGTAGCCACAACATCTCGTTAGTAAGATCACCACGGTTCTTCCAATAATATACATACATTCATCTATTTCGATTGTTATCGCAGTGGAGACCTATTAACTGCTGAATGTTCTCTGCATCTCACTGAAAGCCAAAATCGGGATCAATGCTTCGGACGCCGTAGAAACTAATGATAAAACTCTGCTCTCGACTTGGACTATTCTAAATTGTAATACACTCTATTCATAGAGTTCTTTAGGGCATTACGGATGGAACCGCAATGTACGTACAAAGATATTGGTAACGCAATGTCATGCAAGCTATACATGACACGATATAATGCGGAATTAGTTCTTATCGTTCGTTGGCTGAGAGTTTGTCTTACTTACTTGTAAACACCTTCCGAGATATTAATTTGCCCCTTCTCGCCAGTAGTCTCAGTACGACTGGCTAAGTTGACACTGTGTCCGAACAGACAGTAGCGTGGCATCTTTTTCCCGATAACGCCGGCGACAACTTCACCACAATGGATTCCCATGGTTATTTGCTTCAAGGAAAATACAAATAGAAATTTTTTTTGTTCTCAAATATGGTTGCAAATGTAGATGTTTACATGTGCTTCTTCAATGTTTAGAGCTAACCTCAATTTTCAATCACTAACAACGTTAGGTCTATCTGTTTGGTATTAATTCACAGGATCGATCAGATACGCAACCGAACTTATATATGTACATTTTGGCGTGGGTTAATCAATCTTGACGTTCATTCCTATCACTCCCACGGCACCTAACAAACCGCTATGACCAGCAATACAACGCGCTTAAACCTTCAAGAGCCGAAGAATTTTAACTTCAAGTTTTCTAAGTATTGAAATAGTTTCGCAACTTTACCTAATTTAAAATTCAGTCCTATGCGTGTATTAGGCTACAGGCCACGGCCAATGTGCTCATTAAATGACAACCCACTAGAATTCCCCTAGACGTGAGTCTCTAAAAAGAAATCATACTCCTACTTAGTATGTATATAAGCAGCTTCTTATTGGCAATCGGGTAAACAGACCCGCCTTATCTGCAAGATGGGAGGGACCTCCTGTAGTCGCTAACAGTTGCCCAGGGCTGCGTGCATCCACTTTGCTCGGTAAAAGGTGAGAGGAGGGAATCAACAAATTTCTCTAATTTAGCTACCGTCCCAGCCGCTCAGGGGTCTCATACAATATTTATGGACCTCCGTGCGTTTGTGGCGGATGGGCCATGCACGATCGATTCCCCCACGGCCGTATAACTTGCGATGGTCATGGGGTGCCATAGAAAACATTCTGGCATCCGTTTCGAGTTGTATGGTCATCATCTATATTACGGCCACCCCACTAGAGGACTGCCACCCTCGGCACTCGAATAAGCTCAGGAGAGTTCCGAGTTTCATTTCTCGTTCTCGTCTTTTCCCTGTACGATCTCGCTCGTTCCGTAGGCCGCTCTAACTCTTTCTGCTCCTAGCCTGACGTTCATTCTTATGGCGAAACGCACGAAATAGCGTCCTCCATATAACAACTAGCGTTCGACATCTCAATGTCCGAAACTAATGACGCTGCCAGCATAGGCTGCTCATTTGACGCAGTAACAGCGAAAAACAAGAAGACTGACAAAATGGTGATGAAGACGAAGAGTGAGATCGCAACTCAGCGAACTGGCTTGGGTGAACGTCATAAATTGTTCTTGACAAGCAGCACTTGCTCTAGCTTTCCCGGAAAGGAGGTCGGGGGTTGTAGAAGTATGCTGGGTCAGGTTGTGGGGTGGCAATGGGCCTGCAAAATGGAAGAATGCCCACAGGTCTTCCTTAAGAGGAACCGTAGAGGAGCACCGATCGCAGAAATAGCGGCCAAGAATAGAAAACGAAGGAGTACTTTTCATATTGGTAAAAAAGAAGCACAACGAAGGACATTTTTACGCTCTCTTTTTCCGTCTTTCAAGAAAAGGATAATCTGAAAGGGGAGTGCGTATAAACAGGTCAGTATACGAAATACCGACAACGGTGGCGGCTGGTTGGCTAGCGACATTTGGCAAGCGAGGCGATGACGACGAATCCTATCGAGAGTAGCGTTTTGCTGAGGCGCGCACAGTCAGCCAATAAAGACGAAGCTTGAAAAAGGTTTCGATGAGAAAAGGGGGAGAAAAATTGAATGGATCTATAGTGAATCTCAGCGATAGCAACAAGCCACTCAAGGCGACCAAATTGATATAGGGTTCGCTTTAGATATTGCTTCATCCTGAAAGAGTCGTGCACGAAAAAAGAAGTTATGAATCTCGATAGTATGAATAGGCCATGGTTCGGTTCTTGTTTGTCAACAAAAAAAAAAGCTCAGATCAACATTACTATTAAGACTGCTGTTTATGTCAACTAGGGTGACTTGCAAGATAAAAGTCAAATTGCATAGGATGTCCTTAAATTTTTGATATCACTGTTAAAACACTGCGTTTGAAACATAGGAAAAGAAAAGGCTTATACTTTTCATAATATTTTATAATATTAATACAGTACCAGCGAAATATCATAATTCATTTTCATACTTATTTCTATCGATGCTAAATTGACACCGTACTAAAAAGGGCGAATGAGAACGAGCAGAAGCGTTGACTCGTTGCAAACAAGTTCTGATACTGTTACACGATAAAAACTGACGCTAGAAAGATGGCACCATCTGTCACGTAATTTTTGGGCCGCTGTATTGTACAGCTGACCAAAAAAAAAAATGGTAATTTTCTAACTAACCTATGCCAATAAAGAGGGCGATTATTAGTGAGTGTACTTACGACGCATTGCTCTGAGTCAATTGTGATTTTGTGAGAAAGATCTTGAAGATCGAGAGCTAGCTGGGCGATACGCTTTGCATGACATTCGCACGGGTCAGGTAATCCCGATACAGCCATATACTTATCGCCGATAGTTTCCACCTAAAATCGTAACGGTCGAGCAAGCATACTAACACAATGTTAAATCGTTTTGTGATACCGCGAGAACAGTACGAAGGCAAGCCTAAATCTGCATTTCTAAACCTCGCAGATCGCTGAGTGAAGATGATATTATCTTTGGAAAGTAAACTCCTCGAAACTTACTTGCTATTCAATGAAGTGCCAAATCTATCGGTAGATAACTTTATCACGTTAAACAAGGCCCATACAATTGTGTCTGCATCTTGTTCTACTAGAGAACGATGAGGATGTTCGAAAATACGTCTATCCATGCATCCGTTCATTTTAGGCCTACGTCACGGTTAAGCAACACCATCGTCAATTTTCAAATCGTATCATGAAATGCGAAGCAATAGGAGGGATTTTGTCCGATCCATTGTTGTCAGATAGCGGTTCAGAGCGTTTATAATTTATCCAGTCGTGTGATCGTGGGAAGTGGTCGGCTGACCCGCGCAGGAACTGTGCCCGTCGAACAATTCTAAGAAATCGCTTTCTCACTGTGACGTTCGTTTGGGTTTTGGTCAATGGCAAATGGGGGGCGTCAATCAGTTCTCGGAATCGATTACATAATCTATCGAGAGTTGTAAACGGTGTAACGGCCTACCAAAATGGCACCCGGGTTATACTACAGGCGTTTCATTAAAGGCCGTTCTGAGAACCGTTTAACTCTGAGGCTTCCATTCCTTATGGACGCAGCTACGGGATATACTTCAGCATACACAAGCACTCGATTTACAGGTTAGGTTAAACCGCATGGTTTGTTTAATTTAAGTGATACTGATAGAAATGTACCCTTGATACGTCTAGCGTGCAACTTACGCATGCTATAAATATATGACGCAAATTTAGAATGAATTAGAAAATTCGTTTGAAGTTCTCGACGCAGCTAAATGTCGAAATATGAGGTGACTAGTCTAGACACAAGGAAGTGACACCGACTATATATTTGGTTACCTTATATACGTCTGGGTTCGTACGTGGATCGGTGAGTATGTCAAAGCTGGTGTAGATATCGTTGAGAAGCTTGACAATCTTCATAGCGCCATGTGAATCTGAATGGCGTTGGCAGTAATCGATAAAACCTACCACACCACTGAATAAAATTGTAACTTGGTCATACTTCTTAGCCGGAACTGGCCGATTGTGTCGGAGTTCGTTGGCCACAGACGGTGGAAGAATTGAATATAGCACTCTGAGGAAAGAGCAAAATGACGCAGAAAAAAATAGTCAATAAGTCATTTTTATCAATGAATTTTTTGCTTCATTTTAATTAATTAGCTAGGACTACGAGCTGTTTGAAGAGACCTTAGCCAGTCTTATCGCTTCCTGGCCGTCAGGAGTTCCTTCGCAACTCTGCTACCTTTATGCCGATTTGCTCAAACACCCACAAATGTCACGTGAACCTCCCTTAGTCCACCTGTGAGCTCTTTGACAAGTCTAGAGTCATACAATCGTGCCTTACCTGTCGGTTTTTTTCTTCTCAGTCTCAAGATCGCTGTAGGTCCGTTGCAGTTTCTCAGTGAGTACTTCGAGGCTTTTGGTGAGCTTGTATTCCGCTTCAAATTGCTCCGAGAGCAGAACGAGGTCCCGTGTGGCGTCGTGCAGGGGGATGTCACTTAGATAGAGGCCCTTACAATTAAGGTCGTCCAAATTGAACACCGAGGGCGAGCATAAAAATAGAATCAAATCATCCTCACCCGTCGGGGACATTTGACCCTTCAAGATCATCCTGCAGAACGGAAAATATAAAATCTTAGTTTGTGCTTCCGTCTACAGCTTCATGTGAAGATTAAAGAAACGAAGTTGACTCATCACAACGTGACTCTGCATAGTCGGTGCTATAAACTGACCATGTGGAATCACGTCACGAATACAGAGAAACATTTTAATGTTAGAAGGTTAACAATCTGAGACAATGTAAACAAATCATAAAAGCCTGAATTGATAACTGACGATTTACCTGGAGGCAAATCTTGTAGAATCAGGTCCCTTTATGCGCAAAACGAAGACGGTGTTCGTATGTTCAAGTATGTTAGCGCGCGTGAGGGGCATATGGGGCTGAACAAGTTCCATAAAGTTGCTCAGCGAATCTTGCAGCATATTCGGTAGAATTCGAGTGATTGATGTACCTGTGGCGTCAGTAGGACGACTTAATCAATGATACCTGTTCGTAACTTAGAAATAGATGTATAACCTAAAAAAAGCGCTAGGTTAATTTATAACGAACCTTCTTAGCGAACAGCAAGCAGTCTAAAAAGGCTTGCCACTTACAATATGCATTTAGCGTTATTCCGAAAAAAAAGATAACATACGTCTCGTGTTTAAGTTTGTACTTTAAGAGATTCTTGCTAACTGAACCTGCCTATAAGGTCGTAGTTACATTTATGGGAATACTGCGGTTTTATTATGGGAGCCGTTTGCAGAACTACAGAGATCGCTGACCCTCAAGCCACCTAAATGTGCCTAAAAACGAGCAAGGCAGAAGTTCAATTAACTTTAATAAGTTTAGAACTTTACTGATCACGCTCCCTACTACGATAAAGGAAAACAGTTGATTTATTTATGCTGACTCTACCGTACCAAGCGGTCAGCGATATTCCATCAAAACGTTTCATTTGAACTGAGCATGCTTTAAGCAAGTGAGCTGGTACTTCGAAAAGGTTGCATACTATAGCATTATGTGCTTAATTATTATCTTACGATTATCACGCTGTAGCAGCTGAGGGCTTTTTTAAATTGTGAAGTTTGCCTAAATGATTATATTGCATTTAATAAGGACGACCTGTCGCCTTATGTGTGGCCTATTTATGCGTTTGCCGACGTGTAGTACCAGTCAAGCCATCTAGTACCAAACAGAGAATGTTTCCACCGCTAATAAAAAGGACTCTTACCCGCTTGGACAACAATTAAGTCCTTATCAAAAATGACGTGAAAGGGAAAAGCGCGGCAAAACGTTGCAGGAGATATCCTTTTCTCTTCAGGCAGAGTATAGAACTCTTTGTCATCGTTCTGTCTAGTAGCTGGCTGTTGTCGATTGATGCGTAACCGAGTGTGTTCTCCTTCTTTTCCGAAATCTCCTGTCGAAACCACCTCGATTGAAATCGTTTCTTTAAACTGACGTGATGCAATGGCCTACATAAGATATAGTAAAGAACATTTCTGAGATCAACCGTTGGCCATACAGAAGGAACAACATAATTGAAAGAAATATTACAGAAAACTATCTAATTAGGGCATTAATACTACCCAAGCATCTTCTAAACGCGCCTAATATTAAGTCATTCCGTTCTCGCTGAAGATTCTCACTCGGTGTTTCGGTGACAGACCTTTTACAGTTAATTGCATGTTTTCTGCTGAAGGTAGGACCTTGAATTATATCACATAATCTTGCTCGTACTTCGACGCAACGAAATGCTAGATCACTATATGAGCAATCAAGTGCAAGGATAATAATGAATATAATACGCAGCGCTCGTGACTCGATGGTTCTGGTTGGTCCTTCACTAGTGATAAAGACACGAACACCTTAATGTTGGCCTGCTCCGTTACAAAAGAGACAGATAAATTCAGTTGGTCATGCAAGGCAAGCTCGAGATCAGAAATCGCTTCGGAAAAAGCATCTTCTTGCTTGCTAGTAAACCTATAAGTTATATTAAGCTAAAAAAGATTAAACCTATAATTTACTGCAATGTAATCCTATAGTATTCGTTAACACACTAGAGACAGGAATATATTTTACGTCGGTCGACCAGTATCAAACTATAACTGGCATTGAGCCAGAATATACTCAACTAATGTTATATTAACTAATTTAGCAGGGGTAAGTTTTACAAGAGTCTTTACATCGTTGGTGTATCACTTTATTTCTATCAACTGATTTTGATATATCTCATAGTTCCTGGATAATACGCTGTCATTGATTACTGACCCTGCTCTTGATTTTTCCGAAACGTCGACACAAGGAAAACGAAGGTCGTAAATCGGTCTACGATAATCGCCTACATCTAAATAAGGTCAAATAGTCAACGAAGCACTGCGTCAATCTGACCTCTATGATATAATAAACACAAGTCGTGAGAAGAAAAAAGGTACGTTGGGTATTACGATTCAGCCTTCTCCTTTAGGTTGTAACAGAGATTATTTGTGTATATAAGATATTAAATAAAGGGTAATCGTGGACTGACGAAAGAAAACGATAAAGAAAGCCAACAACATCGCTTCGGTGCTTTAAAGCTAACAATGGAGAGCTGAATCATGATGAAGCATGAAGCATGCCTCGCCGCGTATGGCAAACAGTAGCCTAGTATTTCTTAGAAGATAAAAAAAGAAAACCCAGATCCTGATTACTATTTTAAAGACAAAGAAGAAAGGAGATCTCTGTATCAGAAACAATTGAAAACACTTAACTAATAGCTTTTAAATCTTGCGTTTTTTCAGAGACAAAGAAGCCTATTTTTTGCTAACATTTATTTATGTATATTGGTGGGCCAACTCGCAATGATAAAGCGAAGCATACAACAAAGGAAGAGTACGGCGGTCGTGTTAAGGACTGTTCATTGTGGTTTCCATAACGCGTTATAATGAATCACGCGCGCTACAACTTTTTACTTAGTACAGTCTTCGAACTGCTACGCATGCACTTGCGCTTATTAACTGGCCAATGACTGGTCCCGCAGTTTAAGGCTGACTCTTCTTCAGTTTTTGTCCGCTCGTCAACAAGCCTGTAGTAACTTTTCAAAATCACGAGGAACGGTTGTACAGGATCTCAGCGCAGCTTTCTACAGGAATCTATTCGCGTCGACGATCACGTTCCGCATTTACATAATCATTAAGTACAGATAATAGTCTCTGTAAGCAATATCTAAAATTCTTACATAATGTGAAACAACAATTTTCAAAACAATTAAAGGTACGCAGCGCATCTGTCGTGACCTCAATATGGATTTTTTTGTTACCACCTAAGAAGGTATCTAGTACATACTGTTTGATATGGGTATCACCGGCTCTCAATACCCATTCGAGGCCTCTGCGAATTTTCGCTGGTACTTGATCGCGTCACTTTAGCGGTTAGCTTTCGAATTGCCATCCATATTGTTACTACAGCATACCGATACGTTATCTAAATTAAACCCGTACGAAGAAAACTAAAAGCTACACCTCTAGGTGACAAAAGGCAAATTGTCTATATGGGATTTTTCGTAGCTATGTCGCGAGAAGTATCTCACACGAAGGGCATAACGATCATCAAATCGGAAAAACTAAATACACAAAGAAATCCCCAAGGAACGTTTCCATGTATGAGGTTATACTGTAGCTAGAACATGAGCTGTCTGACAATGTTTGAAATCTATTGAACAATAGTATTGTTCAATTGCCCTCTACAAAAAGAGTTTTGAAATTTGCTGATCTGAATAATATCCGTACGTATTGCGGGAAAAATACCGAATTCTTAACGAGGAGGGTTTGTTTACAAATGATCGATTGACGCTTTCGGCTTAGTGCCAAAGCTCTCATGAACTGCTGGGAAGATCCGGTACTACAAAAGTCAAAACAACATCTGTGAATCGGTTTCGTGAGACGCTAGCACTGCAGTAGATGAAGCAACTCACTTCACTACATCAGGCAAGGAAGAATAACAGAAATATATTAAATGTGTACCTTAACGGCGCCAACGACCATTTCGTTGAGACCTCTTCGATGCGAGTAATAGTGTAGTACGAACGCAGGTTCGCCCTCTATTCGCTCACACGTGAAGCTCGGCGTCCTCATGCCGGGATAAAATGTCAGTAAATGGTTATGCAACGAGTCGACTGCCTGCAGAAATGTCTCCAGATCAGAACCCAAAACCTGCAAAATCTGGCCATAGCCGGCATGCGTCTGGCAGTATTCGAAGAAGTACTCGCCAAAGTGCTCCATCAAAACGGGTTCCGCCACATCTGCAAACCAATTTTAGACCATGAGAAAAAGCATAAGACGACCTGTAGCTCTGTCCCTCTAGTTTTTATTAAAATTACTCCGGTGAACCTTGGATTCCCGCCCGAGACGGAAGCGTTTTGTTGATGTATGTGATGAACCTAAACGTGGCCACAGATAAATATTGTGTTTAATTCATTGGATGGATTGCGAGCTGGAACAAACATTTATTTAGGGAATGGTATATTTAAGCGAACCAGCAGTGTTCCAATTTGCAATCGTGCGGGGTAAGACAAAATGATATCGGAGAGGCATGACAATGAAAGATCAAGAGTTGCAAGCGTCATTATAATGATTTCAAATAGTAACATATCACCCTATGGTATAAATAAATAATTATTTATCGACTTGAATATCGTCCGTATTTTTGTCTATCTCTTGTCAAGTGTTGACTAGAGATAATAGACGGCTTACTAGAACCTGTTTAAGTAGTTCTCAATATGCCAAGCTCAAAAATCAGCTACACTTGAGTTCCTACACGCGCACACACATAAGGTCGGCCTTTTCTCTTCGTTTTGGAACTAATCCGCGGCTCTAATGAATTGAGTAGCGTCGTGATAGTAATAGCATGATCGAAACAAAATACGGCTAGTAGCTCAGAAGAACACTTCAAATGTGGCAGTTCATGCTCTTTCATCGATTATACTGTACCCACCCACGATTCGTGCCGTTGTAGCAAGCATTTCGAAGAGAACATTGTCATCGTAGACGATTCGGGATACTAGTTCATCCTCCGACAAGTTGCTCTCCTTTCTTGCTCGTTGTAGGGGCAAGCGTAGTGGAACAAAGCAAGACCATCGACAACAGCAACAACGAAAACATTGCGATACAAGATATTATTATCATTATTATTATTAGAATATACAAGCCTACAGCGACTTTTTTTTTTGTTTTCATAAAACACATATAACGTACGTAATCGTTATAATTGCCATCTGTAATCGCAATTCGAAGACGTCACGGAAATACCTGGGTGAACAACCCCTCTGTGGTAAACATCAACTTGCGATAGTACTGTGGGGCCACTCACTTTATTGTTGTCCACGTATCCGAACCGTACTCCTTATCAATAAGCAACTCGAGCGCTCGCGCCACGAAGCCGTACTGCAAGCGACACGCATTTTATATATTGCATAGAATATTAGATTAGCATTGTCCTATCTGTGCACGCTGACAGCGGGTTTACATGTCGTAGACTCGGACGTAGCCATCAATTCAAATTTAGCCATAGCTTTCTTTATAATTCAGTGAACATGCTGTACAGTCACCTCACCATAGTTCCTACAACGACGTAGGAGCCCGTTATCTGGAATTACTGCGTGCACTATTGCGATCCTATAAGCATCGATGACACGTTGAACAGCAAGTTCAGAAATTATAATAGGCCTTTTTTGTTAACAGGAATTCTTTTACTCTTTAGAATTCAGCTTACTAAACATTTGTGGCAGTCTGATCGAATATAACCCCTTCTATAGCTCCCGTTCAGGATGCCGAAATGGATTAAAAGGAGACACCATGTTTGTTGGGATGGACGCTACTTCTTGCATCCACAGAGGGCGCCACCATCGACTGCACTTCGCTCAGGTTAAAATGTCCTTGAATTTCAAGGGCACTACCTTGAGACCTTCTCCCATAGACTAATATTTTCCTGGGAGATAGGGTATTATGCCATCGCGCGGCAACTGTATATTCGAACTATATATTAAAACTAATTATCTAACATAAAGGACTGAGTTTATTCGCTAAGTCAGTAAATGTTTACGCTTTCTTGACCCTTTTACGCTTCCTTCAACAATACTCCGGCACATACCCATTTTTTCACTGTTGCTGTTCAGCCGAAAGAAGCCCAGCTTTTCACACTTCGAGATACATAAACAACTTGTCTTCCAGCGCGCCAATTAGTTAGTCTATGTGTAGCGGGCGAGACTGACTCCAGTGAGTTCTACGCTGCGCCTTAAATACCCAAAATCATTTTTAATAAGATCGAGTATTTAAGTCAATGCGTTTCATTCGGCCAACGGTACTTAGCCATGGTCAGTGTCCAGCGTGTTCTTACGCCTCGCGCACCTCGGAGAAAATTAAACGAACTGTATCAGCTGATGCTGTGGCCGATTCTATTTAATTGGCCGCCCGGGAGTGACCGCGGTAACCCCCTCGATTGGTTGGCAATCCTCGTCTCAGACGACTCCCGTCAATTAGACACAGATTGATTAGGCACCTTCGAAGATTATGACTCAGACAGCTTTTGGCCTACAGAATCCATGCTCGTTGTGTAGTGGTTGATAACTGGCCCCCTAGGAATTCCATGCAACCTATCTTCGTTGCCGCACGTAATTCGCAGGCAAATATTGCTAAGGTATTCCCGAGCCCAAAGCTAAGTTTCTCCACCTGTAAAAGCGCCTTTCCAGCTCTTAAATGGCCAGATCATGCTGATACAACAACGTACTTCTACGTGGTCAACACCGACGCAGTCTCCGGCAATCGTTTTAGAGCGCACTGTGCTCTAAGTTACGCTAGACTATTTTGCGATACCTGCCTCATCTGATGTGAAACCTCTAACAGGTCGAATCTTGTTAACAAGTAGTCCCAAACTTAACAATTCATTATACGATTTCGCAAAACCGATAGACTTGACCGGTTTTTCGTGTGTTTAGTGTGTACACTTCGAAGCGAGCCTTACGCCCACTTGCACACAAAAATGCTTGCTTGGCCTACATGAGGTTTACGAGTGCTTTTTTTGTCGGGCAACCAACTTTTTTTCGGAAAGCTGTTTTCACGTTTGTCTTTGTCTTTGTCTTTGTCACGTCTTGATTTCTACTGTCTCGAGATCGCACCATGCCAGCACGGATCGATGAGGTATCTTCGCGTTTCCACATTTCTCGATCCTCAGATTATAGGTCTTTAGATTCTTGATCCGCTGTCGGTTTGCCGCTGCCAAACCCAAGGCACCAGTCGTCTCGCGGTGGGCCATTTCTCTCAAGCAGCGTGTCATTTCGTCCATTCCACGACGCGGCCAGATAGTAGCAACGGGCCTTTGATAGTTCCGTTGTTGGGTAGGTAAGTTTTCTGCTACGCCCAAATATAAAAAAATTAAACATCTAGTAGGCAAAATAATTGTCGCTTTGAGCTACCTTTGTTTAAAGCATGGCGAAAAACCTGTATCTCAACCACCTATACAATAGCGTAAACATTCCCGAAAGATAGCTTCTTATAACTCAAAGAAGCGTTCATATCTGCACGAGTACCTTAGTGGCATTTAGTGGAAACACAGAAGCTAAATCCTGTAGTATGCTACAGTAATTTCAAGATCATTTTCATAACCTTTTCGCTTCTAATGAAAATCCCTGCAACTACTTGAAAAATCGTGCTAAGCATGGATGACGAGTTTTTTAGGATCGGTTTATATAGTGGATTTAATTACAACAGTACTGCCAAGAAATAGGGAGCTAAGCTGTGACGAAAGTAAATCTCTAATTGAGGGTTAACAAACTTTCTGCACAAACTGAAATAAGTTGATTTTGGGTCATTCAATTTATAGTAGGAAATTCATTATGGGCTGCCGGAACTTGCAGAGGCTCGAATAACGACCGCTGATTAATCCGTAATTTCCCTTACCATTTACGAAAATATAGAATACTCAGTTTTATTCTTATAAGACACACTGATACGGTCCTGTAGGTTATAATTAGCATCATTATTAATACTGTTATTTAGAACCTGCCAATTTTCCCTAGCGAATTAGGATAGGTTGTTGTCGGAAATGTATTGACCTTTTTGAGTTGAAATTGAAAAAATTCATTTTTAGATTTTCAAATAATATTACTTAATTAATTGTGCACCATTTCGATCGATGGTCTTCTACAGCTTTTCCTGTAACATGCTTACCGGGTTCTCTGTCACTAGGGCACCTCTGTACTTTCTGGGAGAGTGATTTTTGCATCCCTCCTTTGAAACTGGATTGACACCATTTAGAAAAATATGCAGAGACCAAGGGAAGTGATAGCTTTGATTTGGATACTGTGGATGTCAAAGGTCTTTCCATTTTCGCCGAACAGCTAAGGATGTACCTGCTGTCCACGGTGGATAACAACGCCTTTCCTGCGTACTAATTCTGGTAGGTTTTTTTTTTAATGATGAGCTATAATCTGTTGGATTACAACTCATCATTAAAGTCTTCTTCTTTCAGGTTGCAGCAGCTCGCAATACACTATTCCTTTCCAATACCGTCAAACACGTATCATCACCGTCGTTGACGTCAGTCCGCGCTTTTATTACAGATTGTGCAACACCGTTTTATTTATCTATTTCCAGTTGCATCTTACTGTTGTATGTTATCGACTTTTCTATTCATACAATGGCTTGACTTCGTCTCGTTTTTACAGAGCTTTGTAGATACTGACTGGCCGAACAAGTAAGTACATTTCCGTCGATCCGTGTGGCACCAGACCTCAGCCTTTCTAGCCAGCTTTCTTCAAATCATTTAAAATGTTTGGTAATGGATATTCCTTACTATTTTTTTTTCATCAACTTTTTCCGACCTTGACGAAAAAACTTTTTTATACCGAAATTTTCAAAACGAAAACGATGGAGCCATCTTCGCTGACCTAATTCGGCCTTAAACACACACAATTTTTAAAAACCTGGAGAATATTTACGTCTTTATCGCAACGAAATTATAAAAGGTAGCGAATTTAAACTGTCACCCCCCGTCCCCCATACTACCTGGGATGTGCAGCCTTAAAGCCATCCAACTAGAAAGACGCTCAATATTGTTGCGACAAACCAATATATACACGGTATCTTAAAAGTGTTTACACTATTTAACGAGGTTTAATTTTCTGATCGTTTCTTTTCCAGGCGTAATCAATAGGAGGTAATGGGTGATCTGAAATATACAATTGAAGCGCCTTGTCTTGAAGCACGAAAGTATTATTTTAGGCACGCATGGGTCACCAGAAAACACGTAAAACGACACTTTGTGAAGCTCCAGAGTGATGTGTTGATGACCTCGGGGTGATTCGTCCCGTGCAATCGTGGTCATACGCTTACCATTGAATAAAAGATTCAGCCACCAGAAACCATTTACTGTTACACACGTCGTTAAGACAATGGCAACAGCGGGTTTGTGCCTGGAGCTAATGACAGCCGTTGCGAGCTTGACACTCCTATCTGCTTGATTACTTGATTGATTGATGAAAAAAAAAGTACCAGGTCTAAAAGGTATTGTAATTAATTCATTCACTCAGTGACCGTATATTAATCTGTTCATTTATTCTCTTGAAATGTATTTTTTCTGTATTTTCGCTATATATGTTGACGTGTTGTAAGCTCTAATAGTAATTATGCTGCGTGAGCACGTGTTCGTCCCATGTCATCTTTGCTCTTTGGGTTTTCTCAAACCGGAATGTTTACAACGCTTGACTGTTTGGCCGATAGCGCCTGCGTGTACGTGATTTGTCTTAGTAATTATAGGTTCTCCCACCAATAGGATGGCTTCAGCCACATTGAAACCATGCAATAATGGCTCGAAAATTGTGTCGGTTGGTAGATGGAAAAAACTATTATCTTCTTGTGCGAATTCTATCAAGTTCGCCGCTAAGTTTACATAACCTCGTTATTGGCCTTTCTCTATATATATATATATATATATGAAGCTGATACTGCGGGTTTTCATTCGCCTTTTCCATACTACTACTACTACCAGGGAAAACCCAGATAATGAATGCTGTTTATTATCAATTGTTCGTAATAAATCGCTCAGTGAAGCTTATACAAGCTTCAACCCTAATACGATTGCTACTTTAATCGATAGACGTAATAATAGTTTAGTCATCTACTTTTACTATATTCTGTTTTTTTCTCTTGTTGCTATGATTAGTCGAGTTAATGTTAATGGTGTTAAAGACATTATTTCTGTCTCAATAGCACTACTAATATCGTATTGATAGAACAATTGGCTAAAATAAATGGCGATACGTTCAATGCTACGTTCTCTCACCGCCGGCTCACCATCGTTATTACCACAACTGCCATGGTGTTCAACGCATCCATATCAATCATAGCTACAAACGGGTGATGGCCGGAAGGACAGCGTTATCGTTTGTCCACCGGCTGCTACAAATTCGCCGGAAAACATTGACTTTTACCCACCTTCAGCTACCGTGTTCACGAAGGATTTTTTTTTCAGTTTTTCTCTAATATTCATCGTCCAGCTTTCCTGTCTTTTCTTGATAATGTACTACTGATGACCAGAAATAGCTACTGCCGTATTACGAATAGCAATAATAGTTACGCCTATAGACCATTGTCTATTTCCTACGTAAACTCATGTCATCATGTATTTCTTAGCCAACGAAATCATCATCATCATCAACAACAATTAACTCAACAACAACGGGTTCGTATACTATCTATTTTTCTGCTTGATGCGTGTAATTATTGCTAGCCGTTGTCATAATGGTGATGTGCTGTCGCTCGATGTCCACAGCAAATCCTTAGTTCGGCTACCGGAGTTACTGTATCTATCTATCTATTTATGTATTAACTGTGTTTTATTGACACATGTTATATACAACATAAGTACAAAAATCGTCTATGGCTTGCTAAGATCATCGAGTAGGTAATCCGTAGTTGCCTGCTAGTGCCGGGGTCAATTCTGAGTATCCTTAGTGCCTTTTGGAAGCACAAACTAAAACGGACCCAATTAGTGCTTACGAGGAGAACGAGACTGTTGTGAAGGAATCGGACTTTTCCGATCCGATCATCAAGACTCGTTGTGATAAAAAAAAAAAAAAAAAAAAACTTCTGTCGCTGGTAAACCATCGTATCAATACTTTCAGTGAACGTACCCATCTTTTGTCTGTCGCTGATTATGCACGCACACAGGACGAACGTTGCAACCGTATATACGAGTTGATTTGATAGAATCTGATTGATTGGCGTCCTTTTTCTCCTTGGCGTAAGGATTTCTCGTGGTCAGCTCTAGTAGAAGCAGCTTTCTCTTTGGACTTGTTCATCATAATAGCTACCACGGTGCGTCTTACATGTGTATCAATTTAGATGTTATTTTATTCATAAACACTGTGTTTATGAGCATGTAAGTGTACTCGAACCAGCCGCTCCCCGAAGCTGATTCATATATATTTAGGATCTACCTTCATGCCTTGTTAGAAGCTAGACGCTAAGTTTAAGGATCTTTTATCTTCTTTATCTCTATTAGCGGCATGTTGCTGCATTAATATTTTCTGTAGTACGGCTAACTGTCAGTTCAGTGTGTTGTATTTTTTCTGCGATTATTTTAAGCATTGGAAAACGATCATATATTAGATAGCATTTAAAAGGCAGCAACATAGATGAATGGACTAACTGGAACATCATAGTTATAATTGCCGCTGCGATAACAAACTGAACCCTTTCAGTATTTTGACAGCCTTGCTTATCTTAGTTTCAGGAAAGCCAACGTGCATGAACTTACTAAATTCGTCAACTGTGTACAATATTGTATGTACCGTGTAAATAAGCAGATCGTATACTGCTCATATCGCAGTGTAGGGTTTTTTAACCACGTAAATTTCCGGTTAGGTTGATAGAGAGGCTAAGGAACTTAGCCGCTGTGCACGAGGCAACCTTCCTCCTCGAGGCGGAGAAGGAATCTGTTCACGCGCTCTTTCGGGCCAATTTGCCTAGCTCGATCGATGAAACTTAGCAGTTTCTTAATACCGATATAGATACGCATGCCTTGCACGCCTTTGGCAAGCCGATGTATATCGTCTTGGCCAAAGCAATTCGACTGCTCTAGTACAGACAGGAACTGGTCCGGTCGGTTAATAGCAGGAACACGAAGGACAGTAGAGAACAGAGAAAGCATGCCGATCTCTCCCAAAAAGTCTTTGCAGGAGGTCGTACACAGGATAAGTAGACGTCGACCTTTCGGAGGGTCTTGCTTTAGCAGAATCAGTAGTGTCTGCAATACCATGTTTGAGTAACGTGGCCCCACAGGACAATAATCTGAAAGTAAGACGCGCAAACGTTAACAGAAGCATTTATTTGCTAATAAGCAATAATAATTTGCAATAAGCGCCAAAGTGATTGCGACCCGCCGATATGATAGTTGTAAACGAAAGATCTTACCAAGTAGACGTTCAATATCATCGACGAGAACGCAGCTTTGAACTGATTTGTAAGCATCATCGAAGATCTTCTTGATGATTTGACACTTTGCTGACTCCGAATATCCCACCATCTGTTGCGGTGAACACAACTTGACGAATGGGAATCCCGAGTTGAGCGCGATCTTGGCTGCCAAAGCTGTCTTGCCGGCATTGGGTGGTCCCTCCAGTAGCACCGTGACAAGGCCGCGACCCTCTGACGCCTTACACTGATCAATAGACAAATCGCCTTCTCCCAGCAGTTGCTGTCATATAAAGGAAAACAAATATAAATTGTGATATTACTATGAAACCACAACAAACGAATCGTATATTCCTAATCAACACATACATTATTCATGAATTCTGTTATAATTCACGCTTACATTAACTGGATCCCCCCAGACGAAAATATTGGACCCAACGAGGGTTTCGATCTCCTCGACAGCAGTTCCAAACGCTGGCTTAATATCGTTCTCTAGCGCAGTCATAAAATCTTGCCGGCAGATCTTGAGTTTGTTGAGAGCGTCAGGGTCCACCTCGACTTTGCTGCCAGCCTTAATGAGGCGGTTCATTGCCATTGATTGAGCCGCACGAACTAGACCCTCAAGTTCAGCGCCTGAGAAGTTCTTTGTGAGCGCCGCGAGCTCTACGAGATCTACATCATCGTCCAGTTTACCGTGAGTTTTCATACGCGACGTGTGGATGTTGAGGATTTGCGTTCGGCCGTGTTCATCCGGAAGGCCAATCTCCATTTGCACTTCCAATCGGCCTGGTCGAAGCAGAGCTTCATCGATCATATCGCGCCTATAGGGAACAGCGAGTAACACAGCAAATATTAATTGTTTTACTCAAGTTAATCATGTCACTACTACTACTGATGAATAATATTATAGTACTTGATATATAATGAGATATTAGATATTATTTAAATAAATGTTATCATCGTTCGCGCCTAAATTCATCTAAATGAAGGCTGTTTATTCTACTCGGCGTTTATTAAGCCTAAAACCTATGAATCTAAAGACGTCTCTGTTATCTAGAACACGAGATGCCCTCTTAATCAGAGGACAGTATTGAGTACTAGAAGTTAGCTATAAAATGGCATCCTAGACTCAACGGGAGCTACACAGTTCCATAGATCAACATTTCTATAGATTATAAACTTCAGTCGAGGTTTCACAGCTGCTGGAAAACATCCTCGATTTACCAAATCACATATTCGTGCAAAACAAGCTCTTAGTGTTTCGTTAGGTGGCAGCAAACGCCTTTAAATTATTTTACTTTTAATGTTTGTTCATTAGAACTTTGCGTACCTGTTAGTCATTCCAATTACAAGAACATTGTTAAGGCTCTCTACTCCATCAATCTTCGACAGCAGTTGGTTTACAACGGTATCATGCACACCGCTAGCTCCAGCCATCGAACCCCGCTGTTTGCAAATTGCGTCGATCTCGTCGAAAATGATGATATGCAGTCCAGAATTGATACCTAGACGTTTTTGCTCCTGGAACGGTACAGTAGCTCGTATTTGATAGATATTATGTGTTTCATCACTGGATCCTTGCTTATCGTTATAACTCCATTGTTGTTTTTTAATATCCACTTGGTTTATCTAGACGATAGTAAAATTTAAGGCACGTACCTCCTCAGCATCCTCGAAAAGCTTTCGGATGTTAGCCTCTGACTCTCCCACGTATTTGTTCAAAATTTGCGGTCCATTGACAATCTTGGGCTCCCGTCCATTGAGCATTTTTCCAATTTGACGAGCCATCAAGGTCTTGCCCGTTCCCGGCGGGCCGTACAAAAGAATACCTCGAACATGTTTCAGATCTGCGTCGAAAGCAATAAGAAAATATGAGAAAGTATAAATGTTCATATAAAAGAAAACCAGTCTCGTTTCATATGTAAATCTGAAGGCTCAAGTGTCCAAAAAAATCCGTCCCATGTTTCAAATAACACTCTTCTCTCTATTTTAGTGTTTGACTAAACAGCCGTGTAACAGAATTGTTTAGCCATGCAAATGAACGAACGAAGGCCTACAAGGGCACGATCAAGTCCCATGTAAGTATAATGGAGCATAGTATACGATAAGGGCGAAGCACTACTCACTAAGCTGTTCGATAATTTCAGGTGGGAAGACTCGGGAGGCAAATGCTCGACGAAAGATAGCGTTGAATTGCTCGTCTAAACCACCGATGCCCATTTGACTGAAGTCCCAGTGGGGATTGATGAGTGACTGTCGCACTACTTTTCCCTTCGATGATCCTGTCAGAGTAATGTTTGCTCTGGGAACAAATTTTAAAAATTGCAAAAATACTTAAAGTATACATCGTAGCTTAGTTCGAATATACAAACATCATCTGTTTAATTGTTTCAATCTGTCCAACCTTCCAAGCACAATATACAGCTTTCATTGCGCTTTGACTTACATCTGTAAGTGCAACATTTATCAAAAATTTACCATACGTATAACGTGTCCGCTCATTATTTCACGTCCTGAATTAGGGAAATAAAACATGCCTGCAATCTTTAAACACTTAAGAAGGGAGCAAAGTTAATATGAAACTTTCGTGTTCGTATTCTATAACTGGAACTATTAGCAGGAACGATAATTTTTCATTTTGATCAAATATGAATTTCATATTGATCAAATATACGATATTTCAGTGTCGCTTATATCTTGCACGAATGAACGATTACATACACGCATGTCATGCACCGCAGGTAAAAGGAACTACTAACCCGTCAGCACGATTAAAGCAAACAGCCGCATCGGGCAATAACAGACCGATTTCAGTCTTGTGAGGTACAACGGAGGATTTATCTCCGCCTTTGAGTGCGTCCAAACTTGCAGCTTCCATCTCGGTAACAAGCAGTTTCATGAGTTTGTTATTAAACTGAAACGCCACCTATGCAGTGATGCAAGGAAATAAGAAAATATATGGCTATATATGTTGGAATATATAAAAGAAACACTTCATTCTATAGCTATATGCAACAAAAGTCTATTTCCGAAAGCTAAGTGGCTTCTAAAACAATGATCCCGGCTCCCTGTTTTGCTCATCTACCTATTGAACACTTAGGTTGAAGAAAAATTGCCCATGGTTAACCACATTTGATATCATAAGTATACAAAACTAGAATATCCTTTCTTAACTCGATGCTACGAAACCTGCGCTTAGCAGACTCATTGTGTACGCTCACATTTTCGTGCGTGCGTGCGTCAACATGAATGTAAAAGTAAATAGGACCTTGTCTCCTTTTCAAAAACGACCTCTTTTTCTCTGTATCGATTTACCTTCTGACAGAATATTAATATAGAGACAAACGCGCTCCCCAATAAGTGTCAATATGAAAAGACCAGCAGCCGTTCAAACGAGCTGTGCCCATGACTTTGGTGGTTGTGTAATTTAATAAAAACAATATTTAACGATAAATTCATATGTAACAATGTATTACAGATATTGGGACTGATCAAATAGAACACCCGCGCAATTCAATCATCGTAAACAAACAACAGCGCCCTCTGCTTACCATTTGTCCAACTGTGAATGCTTGTTTTGGAAATTGTTGAGTGAATACAGTAGCCATCTTATCAGTGTCGAAAGGTTCTTGGGTGTACCTGTAAATAATATAATCATACAATTAATATATTTTTAGTGTACTGCTGTTAGTACAATTAGTATAATAATAAAATTTTTGTATCGATATTGAAGCTTATACGGTCTTAGAATAGAAGCCCATTTTCGCCCATCGAACGATACATCTGGATGAGCTCAATTAGGACTTACTGCTTTTTATCGAGGAAATCGATGTCCAAAGAAATTTTGGCGATATATTGCTTACTGGGGTCAAATGTGTACGGACGCACATCTATCACCTGTCCAATGCTCAGTTCAGCCCATTTACGCATTATCAAAGAAAAGCCCATGCAGCCCGGTTTCATTTGATCCGAGAGTTGAATTGTGAAGACATATTTTCGCCCGTTACACATGATAAGCATATGTCTGAAACATGAAATCAGTCACATCTTAGCGGCAATTGTTGATCTTTGGATGATATCGATGCGTTATTAGCAGCATTTCGAACTTCCTCTATGTGTTGTATGGTTGCCTGTATAGCTTCTGTATATATATATATATATTAATCAAGAACATGAACAAACCACGACGGCTCAAACCATTTGGAGTACATACTGTGTATGTTTTTCTTCTTTATATATGAACATAGCTAACATATTATGCGTATTTATTGTTCTAAAATTTCACAAAAAAAATTCTAATATAATACGTAAATAAACAACTATAGTCAAGAGCAAAGTTCCTTTTTTTTCCCACTTAATTAATGGCTTTGCTTAAACAGAAAATTCGGCGTGCTCTTCTACAAGACAGAATGCATGGGTTTCTTCGCTTAATGTAAAACACATGTTTGGCTCAACAAGTCGAAATTTGAAATTTTTCCCGAAGAGCTACCTTCAATGAAAATCTACAGCGGTGTTTTACTTTATTGTTCTACGTATACTTAACAAAAGCTTTAATCTACTTGGCCGTTTTATACACTTCTACGTAAGAAGCCATATAAACACACAGGTGTTAGTAACGAATGTTATTACCAGATTACGAAGATCGAATTAGACTCAAGAAATTCGAAATTAGTACGACACCTGCAACTTGTTCGTTCTAGTACCCCCTCCCCCCACCCCATCACTGTTCTT
>NW_019213047.1:0-8167 GCF_002532875.2 Varroa jacobsoni | reverse complement strand
ACCTGCATTTTTCATCGGGGCAGTCGCTCGGATTCATAATCGCGCAGTTGGTGAGAGATAACTTGTCCATCGGGCATTTCTCCGCTTTTAGTTGCTTTATAGTTTTTCGAGACAGCAAGAAATTTTGGAAGAATTAAATTATGTTTCCATACGTCTCTCGGTCAACGGTAGCCACTAAATTTATTATTCAATTATTTGGTAACCATCTGCAGTACTTATAAGAAGCTTATGTCATTATCGTTCACTGGGCATATTCAAATTAGGTAATAAGATAATTAGATAAGTGTCTATAATTTGTTCGAATCATGGTGCAGCAATCTTTTTATCAAGTAAGAAAACATTAACCTGTGCTAAGCGTCTCGCTGTTCGTGAAATGGATCGCTATAATTAGTGAGATAGTATTTGAGCTATTTTATTAGACTGGCAGAGCGTCGAGCGGTACGAGAAACAGCTTTGCCCGTACCAAAGCAGTTTCGAACATAGAGCATTTAGCTATTCGCGACTGACTTACCATCGTGGCCATCCTGATAGATGACTAGGAAACCTCGTTTGCGACAAAACCACACGCACTGTTTAAGTAGTTGTGAATAGTAGGCGTACACTACAAATCGCCGCTCTAACACTTTAGCGTTTTTCACACCTTCACAAAATAAGAGAAAGTGCGTTCCCACATACAGGCGATTTACCACTGCATCGCTGAAAAGACGCCATTAGGATTTCTGATCTGTCAGCACTAGCCGATAACAGCACGCATAAGTCAATGCTTGTTGTTAAGATGGCCGACTTCGCCCATTATTAACTATCACTGGCAACGGAAAATTACAATCATAGTTTGATAACATACGGTTTCGCAGCATATACTATCCCATAAAGGAAAGAAATATCAAATACGCTTTTTGGGCTAGATTATTATTTTATTTCTTCCTGTTCGTCACGTGGACGATGATAAGATTCTATGCTATTTACTGGATGCCTTTTGATACCTAAATGATAACTATGCGTAAAATTAGCTATTTGAAACTCGAAAATTAACAACTGCGAAGGCCTAAGTAGCAGGAAAAAGCTAATGAAAATCTGAACAAATGCATTACTTCGCTGTCACAGGTGCGCCTATAAAAGTCTTTTGCCACGGTCTCACAACCCGATTTCCGCGCAGCGCGGTTACGCGCCCAACGATCCAAGTCACAGATTAGGTCACAGATCAGTTAGGCATTGACTGAATTTATTGTGTAAGTTAATTATTAGAAAGCACTGGTAAAAATGACGTCAAATCCTGTTTCTATTAGCTCTGCACTAATTCAATATAAGTTATGGTTCTGTGTAGTGCCTATACCTAGTATACGACAAACGGGAGCTCACCTGTACGTGGAACAGCTGACGATGCTATGCTGCAAGAGCCGAGTTCTGCGTCTATCTCTGTTTGAGTATATCAATAAGGTTTCGTGTACAGAACCGTTCGAGCTACATCTGATTTGGCCAGGGGCTATTTTGGTTTTTAGCTGTAGGAACTTCTGTGAAGGTTGCACATCTGTAGTATACGAATAATCTAAACAACTTACCGCACGCCCATACAAGTGAGCTCGTTTGTAGGTATGAGGGAAAAAACAATGATGTTTAAACAAAGGTTTCTCCTTTGCTCATTCATAACTTAGTATTTATCCTTTTAGCTATAATAAACGCCAATAGCTATTTTATTGGTATAGGAATATTTTTTTCAAGGCTTCTGAAGATGTTCACATAGATTATTTTTATTTATACTGCATTGTTGCTTGTATCTATAGCGAACTGATACCGACATTTCTGGTGTAGCAGGATCTGCGACAATGGCAAAAATATCTTATTGAGGTATTTCATTCACAAAATTGTGGCCCTGATGTAAGGCCAGATTTTTTTCGGTGAAATGTGAATTTTGATCACGATGTAAACAGTTAAAGCTAAACCTTCGCTCAATGCAACCCAAAAAATTGAAAGCCAGGTGACGTTAATAGATAATCCTATGTTACGCACGGATCGACAAGAATCGATGAATTTTTTAAGGTTCAAGATTCATATTGGGGATTTTACTTTGGATGTTCCCATTATATTATATAAGTACCAAACTGTTTCTGTATGGTGATACACAGTAAAGAGTTTTATCGTAGGTGTGCATAAGTAATATGGTCCGAGACACAGACTTTAATCGTAGATAGTACTTATTTTGTAGTAACTTCATTTACTTCGAAAAATCAGGCAACGTATATTTTTGCATGGATTCGGACTGGCCGACGAATGCGAGCTGTCTATCACCGTGGTGAGTCGCTTCAGTTCCTGCAATAAATGCGTGCTAAACTTCACTTCAAAAGGTGTCTTTGACTTTGGAAAGCATCATTTCAGAGCCTTTGTTTATTATTCCGCATACGCTCTGTTGATCTGTACAGATAAAAGAACCGACATCTAGAGCCTACAAGATACGTCCCCCATAATTGTGCAATCTTCTAAAAGATAGAAAAAATATTAAAAATGAAATTGTCGCTTATTTTTCGTATATGCATTGCCTACTGGGCGACTGCGGATCCTCCAGTGAACCACCTTTCAGGACGTGTATGATCACCATAAATGAACTGTACACTGCTTCCGTTAAATGGGCGGGTTGTGATTCGATGATGATTGATTTTTTTCGTAGATCCCTATATATATATATATACATATATATATATATATATATACGTATATATATATATATATCATCGTGTTCAAGTAAGACACTAAATTTTAATTAGAATTGCAATAACACCTTGCACATCCTAGATGAATGATTTATCAATAGAATACTTTATAAATAAAGCAATTTATATAAATATTTAAATATATATTTATATTATAAATAAATAAAGCAACAGTAGCTGCGAAATAGTGTGAAATTTTAATACAATAAAGAGATCAAACAATTACAAATAAAATTGTAGAGAGAACAAGCTGATTTGATAGAATAAAATATTGACAAGGAAATAAAAAGTTCTTGCGTATCCGTAAACCAACATAGCACTGAATTAAATGGACTACAATGAAAAATAGCTATGCTACAGTACTTATTGTTTTCGTGTGTAAAAATAGTGGTCCAAAGATTTACAGCGGAGAGATTGGTTATTTGATCTACCAAACGGTGTCTGTTCAGAGCTAGATGCCGACGGCTTCTTCTACGTATAAGTGTAGAATTGATACATTTTATAAACCGCATAAATCAGTTCTAACAAACATTTCTTCTAAGATCTTGTTTCTAAAGGTTCTTTTAACCCTTCCGTTTATCGTATCACCGCTCTGCGTCTTACCCACCCACCCCAGAACATGGATCGGCAAAAAATCTTGAGCGTCGACGAGTTCTGGACACGCATCTCGGCCAGTGAATAACATAATCATTACCACCAAATCGCGAAATCTTCCTAATTCAACTTGTGATTAAATTATGCCATGCGTGTAGCTGTCATTAGCCAGCGCAGATAGTGCGAGGCACAGATTCAAGCGATTTCGGTGAGCGTGTTATCCATCTGCCACGCCTGAGACCCGCACGTCCTTATAGTTTAGGATTAATGGTATACCGATGGACCACAGGTTGGGGCTAGTCATCGATTCGAACGATTCAATCTCTCACTTAATTTAATTCTAGACAAAATTTTATTTTTTGAGAAATTGTTACAACGAAGCTGGGCTTTTTACATCCTACGAAATTGTCGGAAACAACGGGCTGTTATTGACAAACATGGGCCATTCGTTACTTTACGAAATAATGCAGCATGCCTTAGATGTTCGAGGCGAGCCTAATCTTGTTGGATAAAACACTATCGATTTTTACATATTACATACAGAGCTGATCCTACATATGAGTTATAAATTGAAATAGTAGTGTATTGGATATAAACATAACATCTTCGACAATCATATATCATACCTGTGCCGCTTATTGGAAAATCCATTATACAACGATCGATATTTCATTCATAACTGAAAATGTAATATTGAAATCGTACGAGAAAGATGCCAAATAACAATTACAGTATTCTGGTGTTCTTTTTTTTGTTTATCTTATAAACTATCTACTCAACAAATGTCGATGTAATAAAATAAAGAATTTAAGATGTGATAAAGATATATAAAGGAAGAAGACTAGAATGTAAAAAATATAGTGCAAGGAATTATATTTATTATTAACCAGAAACATTTTCATTAATACGATGTAATACTTAAATAATATGTAAAACATCGTATTAATAATAGCAATTGCTGCTATTATAGATAGATAGAAGCTGCTCCCTGGAGTTTAAAAGCTTAGGAAGGGCCGTGATGTCCAACTACTCCTCATAATGGCTTACATAGTGAAGAATCGTTCTGAAAGTATCGTCTGGTGCGTAATTACGTGGTGCGTGTTTGGCTCCAGACAATGCTCTTATAACCAAAAGTGTACGCCCGAAATGTTGGTCATGATCAGCCGATATGCCACGATCCTATATTGATTCTTAGCACGATCAAATGATGATTAATCTATCAACACAAATTGCAATTTGCGTCGATAGAGATTTCAACTACGTTTCGTTTGCGACAAATGGTCCAGACAATACGTTGGTCGACTACGTCTTCACAATGCCAAATCAATTGTACCAGTCTTTCAGAATTTTGTTACTGGATATAGCTTCATTATAACATTCCGACTATCTATATTAACCCCACTGGTATCATTGTACTCAATTGAATCCCCGCGAATCTGAGTTCAGTGAACTTTCATTCGAGCGTTTTGTGATGGTTGATATTCTTGCGATGGCCGACAACGATGATGATGAAGTGAAGAGAGATGTCTGCACCCCATTAACGCAACTAATGTATTCTGCAATACAACAACCTGACAGAGAAATGCTAGGCTCAATGTTGTGTACTTAAGGTTTTTCAGCGTCTGGAAATCCTGAGATGGAATTAAAAGTTTATCCGGACCAACGTCGATCGACTAGCCGCTAAGTTCAGTCATCAACAAAGAAGTGGGGAAACTTGAAAACCCATCTTTTTCCTCACAGGGAATATTTGATAAACAGGATCATTTTTAGGCTATCCACTGAAAAAAACTTTAGCAATCCGCCTACCTGTTCACTTACTATAAACAAAAAATTTAATTAGAGACTTTTCGCTATTTTGTCTTCGGTCGTATTTTATTTTATGTTGTGACGGGGTTTGCTCTGGTTGCGTAGGATTTAAAATAATCGCTATGTCACCGGAAACTAAATTGCCAATTTTCAAAATTCTGCTAAATCTCTGGCATTTAATGATTGATCATGACAATCGACCACGTAGTGGACGCTTAGTAATTTTCCAGTGATATAATATTAATTAAGCAGCTGTTCTGTAAGTAACATAACAACATAAAACGGAGTATCAACCAAAGCCTAATGCCATATCATAGCTACTTGTAAACATCACAAGCATCGAAATCCTCTGTTATACAACTAAAATTTACTTTAAGTTATTGCCTATCATTTACCCAAAAACAAGAAAACTTGCTCATCATTCTCCAGACGCCTGTCCTATTTAGGTAAATGCTGCTATCAACAATTAGACTGTTTTCATTGCATGGAACAAGAAATTCATCTTGCAACCATGGTATATTTTTGTACTGTTAACCCTGCCTTGTCTTGAAGTTTTGACGAATCAGCCGTAATGAGTCAGCAAAATTTCAAGCTACAACGATGATTTCGTTTAATTATAATTCAATATGGTGCATCTTTCTCGCTCAGCTAACTCGTGTCTAATCTGTCAAACATGTATGGTTTGGAAACTACAAAATGATGAAGAAACCCATTAACCCTTTGATGTGCGCATTTCACGAGCCTGTCGTTAAATCGCAATGTCCCATAGTATCAATTCACGAGGCCACAATAACATATTCGAAGAATTTTGATCTATTTTTTTAATATAATTTTGAAATGAACCGGAATTTATAGACTTTTAATAATAACGTGACCGACCAAACCAGCTCTAGTAACTCTCTTCATTTATCGCAACGCCAGTGTTCATCCTATAGCTCAACGTATGTCGGTAAAAAGATTCAAGCATCAGTAAGCTTCGCTGATATTGGCAAATTAAAAAAATAACAATCACATCGGGACTCAAAGAATCTTGGCTGAAATTTTCGGAGCTAGCTTTTGGCAACCTGCAGCTTTAAGTCATTAGCGTAAGCTGAACTTTAAAGAGGAAGCGATTTATCGACTTTTAGTCCGGCTTGCAATCCATCGTATATGCGCGGAGTTTTAAATCTGTTTAGGTCGCAATTCGTTTGCATGAGTTAATTCAATGAAATTAGCCGCAACGACTTACAAAAGCTATTGTATGTATTTTACTTCTTGCTTTGTGGATTTTTGGACAAGGACACTCTCGTCAAAACCTAAAATACGCTAAGGCAAAGCAGATACTACTCCTTTTAACTCAATTTTCAAGTGATGCCTTTTTAGTGTACAATGATATATATATATATATATATATATATATATGTATGTATAACTGAATTATTTGCTCCTTTATGGGATAAAATATTTTCTCTTTTCTTACGACACAATTCACGTAAAACTAAATGGGGCAGTGTTTGAAATAATTTCTTGTCTACTATTCCATTGCGTTTACAACGTTCGCACTCCAGATACTGCGCATCTACTACCAGAACAAAATGCTCCTAGTAATAAGTAAGTGTCAGGTCCAAACAGGAGTCTAAAGTTATTGGATCTTACAATAATCATATTATTTATTTACACCTACTGCTGCTCGGTCATTGATATTATATTATATTACAGCTAGCCCCGTCTGTCGATTTTATCTTCATAGAAAGGATATCTATGAAAGCACATGTTTAAAAGCTATCCATCTACTTTGTGTCATAAACAGCGCGACAGATCGTTGCTAAAAAAACAGAGCAAGAAAAATTTTTAACATGAAATGATTAATTTTTAAAGACGGTACAAGGTAACGCCATTTTGTAAGTTTTTGCAATTCTAGAAATTGACTTCTACGTAAAGTTTCAAGACAATATCGTCAAAGCTAATTCGACCCGCGCGCAATTTTATTTTGTGTTGCACGAGGTATCAGTAAATACAACTTTTCAAGTGCTTTCAAACTAAGAAACCTCTCTACGGGTGAAAAACGCTTCAAACTTCCTTATATTCTATTTTACGTGAACTTAGGGTATCCTATCAAACAATTAATATGATTATATATCGTAAAAAGCTTATAAAATATATGATGAATAAGTACATACTTAGGAAAGGAATAACGTAATTAGACATTGATATTAGGTGTCGTAGTAGCAACACAGAACACTATGATTACGGTCACGACATTCGACAACATCCTTTCTTTATCCACCGTACAACATATTATGTGAAAATAATGAATACTTTTTAGGGCCAGATGACGAAGAAACTTATTGACAGAAAGTACCGATCTGTCAAGTCCGCATACTACCTGCTGCAGGAAGACAGGTTGTCAGAGGAAATAGTTATTATTTCCCAATTATTGGTTCCCAAATGGTTATGCATCAGCAAGTTATATTCAAGTTGATGCTGATTTATACACATAATAAATAAATAGCTGAAAAATAAACACAGGACTAAGAGAGGTATTGTTCCTTTTTATCTTACGGTATGTACAAGTAGAAGGAAAGTTGTGTGAGTGTAGTAGAAGTGACCATTCATTACAGATACTGTTTTGTATTGGAATCCATAGATATGTGTTTTGCTAGATCTATAGTTAATACAACCGATGAATGAAACGGGCTTTGACTAAAGAAAAATACTATGAAATAAGCTAGCGGCAAGAAACTACCAATTGTCCATATCAGGAATTCATGTTCGTATAAAAATAACGCTTTTTAAATATAAATTATGTGTTCAATATTATATGTTGAAACAGTTCACGGTCCGTTCCTTTCTAAGTTACGAAATTGTACTACTTCAATAAAAATGGATTGTCCTTTTTTATATTTAGATACTCAATTATTTTATAGATTTTGCGCGAGACTGCAATATTCTTAGTTTTAACTAAAAGCATTTTCACCCGTGCCGATTTGCTATTTGCAGACCTTATAAAAGTGACACAAAGAAAACGCTTCGATTCCCTAAATATAATTCTGCTCAAATTCTAAACTCGCTTTATTTCAACT
>NW_019214351.1:240163-375721 GCF_002532875.2 Varroa jacobsoni | reverse complement strand
TCATTTTCAGGGGGTAGATTTTAGCTGATTGATATATACCCTGGAGAGCAGTAGCGTTCTATATTCTGCTAGCGCTGATAGCAGCTTTTGCTGACTCAGGGGAAAGTCATATTTAGCTTTACGTGAGATCCCTATCCGCAGATAGCCGTCCAACAAGACTCAACAGATCCCGGCATAATTCTGGTTCTGTATCTTCCACTCAAATTTGCATGATCTTGAAAATGCTTTAAATAGGTAGCTAAACAACCCTTCATGGAATGTATAGTACAGGAATACTTAGTTATTCTTTCTTTACCTCAGCGCTCATAGGACCATTCAGTTGAGACTTCATATAAGTGCGTATTAAAAAACCATTTATTGACTTCTATGAATAATATGCTAATACACCCCATTGATTTATTTGTTTTCTCTACATATCGATATATTTCTGCACGTCCCGTCTTTTGCAGTATAAATACAGTATCATGTCACCTGCTTTATCCTTTAAAGAACTGGTTTCCTATCCAAAAATAAAAATTCGCAATTCTTTGCGAAGTTAACCAAGCACGCTTTGAAGGCTTTAATGAATTGTCTAAACTCGATTTTATCCATGAATTACAGATATGAGGCTGCAACGCTGATTAAAATATAACAGGCACTCTAGCAATGACTGATTACTCTTGCGCTTTTCAATATCTCGATTTATTGTCATATTTGAAATACTACCTATGGCGTTTGGCCGACTCATAGCGTGTACTTTAGCTAGTCCACTCTAGCAAATATCTTAGCGTACCCATTATCCGTTATGTCCGTGTCATTATCATGAAGGAGTTTATTATTTACCGTAGAAACTAAAATTCGAAATTCCCGGCGTGGTTTAATGAAGAAGAAGAAATGAATGAAAAGTTTCTCTTTTGTACTCAATAGAAAATTGTTGCTATAATATACTGTTGTAGCCGTTCGAACAATCAGAACAACGTCGAAACAACATGTAATCCTCTCAAGTTAAGATAAACCCAACATCATCATGGAACCGCCTACCTTACAAATAGCTTCTCGCCTGCTGCGTGTGCCGAAGTGTTCTGAGTGTGGCCTGATCTGAGTATACCTCTATGCAAGGGGAAAAATTAAAATGACAGAAAGAGAGATTACCACATCACATAACCAGGTAATTATTTACAAATGATTTATTCATTCAGAGCTTGTGCCTAAAAGGACTTGCTGCTGGAGTACCGGGCATTCACAAATAATAACACCTATCTCCATCGCTGTCCTTCTTATCTCTTGCCTTACGCAGACGCTCGTGCGGTGACCACGCTCTGGGGCAAACATCCAGCGTGCAGGTAGCCCAGTATGCCATTATCTGTATACCTTGCGAATATGCTCTAAGTACCTTATCCGTTTGCGAGATGTACCTTAGCTTCCGGTAGCACTTCCGCTTGCTCTGACTTGCGCTTATCTATTTCTCTCTTGACATTCCTGACGATGTAACGAGACGCAACCGCTTGCTGAAAAAACATAACATTGTATTTGAAAAGAAGGTGTACCATAATGTGCTCATCAGAACAGGCGGTTTTCCGTAAGACCTTTTCCTGTTATTACACCAGTCACCATACAGTAAGTTCTTGACCAGAGTGTGGCTCAGATAAAAACGCCTTTGAGGCATGTAGACCAATCTAGTGCATTTGCATCAAAGCTAGTAACGTATCTGCACGATACAGCATTCTTTGCACGAATTAAGTAATTAGCCTGCATTGAATTGTCAGCCCACAAATGTTTTGGACGATGACGTCTTGTTCTCATTCAAGAGTTACTTTAAACTTTACTTAAAGAGCATCTTCTCGCTATCCAATTGCCGCTGATTTTTTTAATGACAGGATTTGTAGAGGATTTCCAGCCAAGGATCGGTCATTAAAGAGAAAACGATTTGTTGTGACGCTAATACTTAGGCTAATACTTAAGAGCCACAGATTTCGGGGTAGCTGGATTTAACTCGGAAGTCTCAACAGGTTTGAAGATTTTTGCACAGTAGACGCTTTCAAAAAAATATAGGGCGTTTTTTTTTATCGGCATTGTAAGAGTAGTGCATCGTGAATAGGTCATACTTCTGACAGTACCTGAAGCCTTAAGTGACGTCTCAATCAGAGTAGCGTTACATTTCAAGGTGCTCGTCTTAATGCACTTTTTTAAATAAAACATATTGTAGGGCGTTGTCAAGTATATAAGATTGCGTTCATACGAATGTACAAAGACAGCCATTTAATCGAAAGCAATTTTCGAATGACACCAAGAAAAAAACAGCTGAGCTTGTTTATGTATATTTTTCTTTATCACAAACTTGGTATGATTTTATTTAAATATAATATCAATAAAGTAGCTTCTGTAGGCTTTCCTCATTGTTGTTTTTGCCTCATTCAATTTTTGGCCAATTTTTCAAGCACATCTAACTTTATCTCTTAAATGACAGCGCAAATATTTTCCTAAAGTTTGTCTACCGTCCGTGAGTTGTAGTGGACCGAGAATTCTTGGGGATATCTACAAAAAGGAGTTACAGCCTAGAAAACACTATCCGGTGCGGCATGGAGACTGGGGATATCATTGGCCATTTTTTTGACAAAACCTTTAGCCTGTAACTCTGTTCACTTGTAGGAAACAATCCCAGACTCTTTCGCAAGCCAAATTGTTGAAAGTTATAACTTGTTTTCAAAACATGAGCTTTTAGCAGCATGATTTGCCTCATGTTGTAACAGATAGCATAATTGCGTCATTAATGAATGGCTTCGGTGAGCGACTGATCTCTAAACGGGGTAACGTGGAACGGTTCCCTAAATTCTGTGACATAACTCCCGCCATTGTATTTTATGGTAGCACCTAAAAAGCGAGGTGCACTACAATCTATGGACCGTGGATAAACTTATGTATATACGCATTTCCATTTTAGACATCAGGCTAGGTATATGTCAAAAAGAGGCCAAACTTTGAGTGAAGCCAATAACAGCTATAAAGAAAGGCAAGGAATCCCACCTTAGTATTTTCTAAACAATTTTACATTTAATTAACATTTTGAACGTACAAAGTTTTCAATAAAAACAAAAACATGTATTTTTTGCACGCATCATTTTGAAACAATTCCCGACTAGGCGCCTGCTCCTGCGTTTGTGTCACTGTCAAGTCAAGAAGCACAAGTTCTTTTTCCTATTGGTCAACAGAGATCAATGAAGAACCGATTTTTCAGCCTGGTTGCTCTTGTATTACGCGAAAATTATTTTTTAATTTGAATTTAACATCTCTTGACTCTTGAACGATTTCAACGACTCAGAACACTTGAGGATCTGAAACGAAGGATGTTCCTCGAAGGAAGCAAGGTGATTTTACACGAGAATTATGCCTAAGCCTCTACATTTCCCGCACGAAGCTTTCCGAACCAAACTTACATAGTGCGAACTGACACTCGTTAAAAGCTTGCTTAGTATTATCTTTAAAAGTACGTGAACATCTAAGTACATATTGGGGGCGATGTCTGTGAGTTGCATGAATCCGTTTGGTTTGACCTCTGTGCAACGAAAAAAGATCGAAGCCGTAGAAATATGTGAATTACCTTGAAGCACATACATGTAATATCGTACACAATAATTGCTTACCAGTTGACCTTAATTTATATAGCGTAATCGCCTAGATAAAACTGGCCTTTTTCTGGGAGGATATTCCTTATGGCTAATAGTACGCTCCTTGAACTTCGTTTGTCCCCGAAGTATTTCTGATGAATCGTTTTCCTCCTGCGTATAGAAGCCAATATTTATGACAGAAAGGCCAGATTATTTATTTATTATCCTTTCATTTGTAAGAGTCCAGTTATTATAAAGGAAGAGGCACGTTATATTTGAAATCAGGAACAATACTGCTGATAGTTGTATCTCAAAAGAAACGTCGCCACGTAAGCTTGCATGATACAACCAAATTAGATCAGACTAGCGCATAACAAAATGGGACGATTATCCTTTTACCCACTATGGTTGAAACATTTAGTTTTATATAGATTTATTATACAGAGTTTAGGCGAATAAAAAATACAAATAGAAAAATGTCTGTTAGACAGCAAAGTGGAGTTTGTCCTTACAATATACATCTTTATGATCGTTTTCTGCGCAACTGTACTGCTGGTTTGTGTGAAAACGTAATTAATTCTAATCTACAGAGTTTTCATGATACCAATAAACAAAGCTCTGGACAAAGAACTTTTCGCAACTGGACAAAGAACAAAGGACGTTACCTTGGACTTCAGTAAACATTTTGTGCTGTCTTGTTTTTCCATATCCACTTGCCTTGTTCACTGTTGAGTTCTGTGTCCTGTGGTTTTATATGTGGTTCTTAACGATCGATCTGTAGGCCAGAAAAAGGCCGACGATGTTCAGACAACGTTCCTCTTATTTCCCGCTGGCCTGTGGCCACCTTTCAGATGTTACTCCATTTCATCATTCACACGTCGTTGCCTATACCTCTACCTTTTGGAACTTATGATTGCACACAATAGCTAATGTGGGCACACGAACAAGCGAAGCACTTAGAAATGACTCGTTTTTTTAAAGTGCTTTTTGGAGGCGCTTTATCTTAGGTGAAAGGCAACCAGACGCCGGTCCTGAACTCTGAAGTCCAAGTAGCTGGCTAAATAGGCAGCAGGAGCAGCAGCAGCAGCAACTCCACTCAAAAGCACCTAGCAACGATCAGCAGTTCGGGCTGAGAAAATTCGCCCCATCAGCTGTTGCAACCAGCCAGTTGGTAACTATGGCAATAAATAGTACTAATACTTGTCGTGGCAGCAGCAAAAAGAATGTATCTTGGTAAATGTACCTGCTCTTTACTGCCGTTGCCGCTGTCGATGCCCCCTTTAGGGACGTTGCTACTGAAGTTTCTTAGGTGTACATCCTTTCGTAGGCAACGTACCGACGGCGTATTCACTCGAATGACGTCCAGTGAGTATTTGCTAAGTTCATATTAACCGATAGATGACAGCTGCATTTCTATATAGATCGAAATATCTCACTGTTTCGTTTCAAAGAAAATATTAACATGCGTGCAGTGCGAGTTTGCCAGAAAACGTTTAGCCTTGGCTAAAATCACGCCCACATTATAGCCGTTACATCTAAATTCCAAAAGAAAAGGTTTTTCCTTATAAATGAGAGGATTTTACCAGATCGTATGATAATGCTTGAAGTTTCTATAGTTTAAATTCTATTTAGATGCCACTGAAGCCATATTTAATTTAGGAAAAGCGAAGTGATGTCTTCTAAAGCAGAATTATATGCTCATCGTGAGCGACAATGCGATACGGAATAATCTCTAAAATTAGATTGAGTTTACGACGCGACGATCCGTAGAGTTCTAAGTATATTTTCTAGGCTTTATTTTCAAGTTGCTGACTATCCTCTATTATAAACCTTCTTAACTAATTACTCAAGTATTCTTTGACAGTTCGGCCGCGGCGGTTCCAAGTTGATTCGAACAAAAGTGCAAATTATAATTAGATTGGGCAGTATGGCGCACACGTTGGATTTCCTTAAGGATAAGTGAACGAAAGCTGTACAGAGGTATACTGTGAGTCGCAAAATCGTCGAGTTAATATTCAAGTATATCTATTTACAGTCGGTTGCAGAAAGAGCAAATTATTAATTGGAGCAAAAATTTTCTTTATACGTAGACTACGAGCGCATCGCTGCGAGTAGCGACTGGGAGACTCCTTGTCTGTTAAAACAACAAATTCGTATCCTGTTTACCTCTCTTCCATTTTCCTTTCCCATCAAACCAATGAAGCTGTCCCGGCCCAGGTATGCTACTTTTGATAAGCTGCGGCAATTAAATACCTTTATAGGCTAGGTGTATGACCCTACTAAACTGTCATACATTAATGACCTTCTCTTTAAACGACGATCGTTTAAGCTCTTCCTCTATCCATCTCTTTTTCGACATTTTGGCAGCAAACTCTTGTGAACCCCAACTAAGCTACCCGTCGCATCTTTTGTCCTTCTTCGAGCGAAACAAAATGTACCGCTGTCGCATCGAAATATGGTTAAATCCTTACCAAACATTTAGCCTCGCTGTTGATATATCCTAAATTTGCCGTCCTGATACGAGTCGCACACGAGTAAAACGCAGCGAGAAGCAACAGTTCGTTGGGGAGTAGAATGACGACTCACGTTGCGAGCGACTGATGTTGGCAACGATATCAAGGTTGATTAGAATATGGACAAGAATAGCAACGATAATAGCAACCACACTATAGTGCCGGCTACAAAAATACCAACACCAGGCCACACAACAGTAGCTTGCGTTAGCAACAAGTAAACAAGGTACGGAGATGGTAAGTGCATAAGTTGAACGACCACACCTATAAATTTGAATTGATTTCAGCTAATAATACCGTTAGTTTAGTAGAAGTTTTCGTGCATAAAACACGACGAAATACCAAAGAATAGCAGACGAAGTGAGCCAACACCGAAGGCCCATTGGAACCGACGCCGCCTGCCTTCAGAGCAGAGAGGATGGTTTATGCGACGCAGCTATAAAGGGCCGCGGACAACGTCCTGCGTGTTGCATAAAAGGCAGCTTGAAGGCTCGAGAGTAGCGAGCATGTTTGTTGCACCGTTTAGATTAGCGTAATCTGCGCCATAGCTAAATTTAATGGCGTAGTAGAGGGGCGCGGATATTGCGGATTAGACGATGCGATTGGACACTGTAAAGGGTTAGGCGACCGGACGACGGATGTGTTCTATACGGGATAGGGCAAAAGTAAACTTAGGATGGAAAAATACGTAAATTGTAGAGGAAAAAAGGTAATCTCTTAGTTCGAAAAAAAAAACGCTATGTTATTACTTGAATCTGATGCTGCTTCGACGCTAAACCCGTTCTGTTTTTAATGTAAGGCAATTATTTCTTTAGCTAGGTCTTTCCCTAGTGCAAGCTCGCTGTTGTTCGGCCTCGTATACATCCTGACACAACGGAGATTATTTCAACAGACCCAGAATTAGGTGCGCGCTAATGAGGAATACATAGAACTATATATCTATAATAATGTTGACAGGCGGGCATAGTAACTTAGTGATTTCCTGCCATGACTCATCAGCGCATTGCTGAGTTCCTTTACTTTATCTAGCTTGTGAAAAATTTAAGTGCCACCACGCAGACACCATGTCTCCGGCATTATTACAGACAAAATCGTTAGTTCGTTATATGCCAAGAATATAACTAAAAAAGCAAGCTAATTTGCGTTTATGAGGCTAACATCTTTCTTTTATCGTTCATTTGTTTTTATTATACTAGTTGTTATAAAACTTGGTCCTGTGATAAAACGCGAACACGTTTTGACGTTATATAGAAACAAATCGAGGCAAAATTAGTGTTACACTAACGACAAATCATTATGATCAAATCAAGGTAAGTCAATCTGTAAGGTATAGCTAATAGTTGATTGTTCCTCTAACCATTTAGAGTTTTGCGTAAATCATCCGTTAAAAGACTAATGTCAGTTTTTGAAAGTTTAATATAGTGGATTCTTCAAAACATTCATTGATACCGTTAATGGAAGACCTTCGTATTAGATGGATAGCAGCAGTGCGTTATGGCCAGTCAGGCAATGACGGCACACCTCAGCCATCAGTGTTTCTATTATTATGTGCGGATCTGTTCTCTGGGAACTCTACGGATCGGAATCATGAAATGTGCAAATCATTTGGGTCATGCAAAGCTACTGTTATTAGCTTATACAGTTATATTATGACAATCACGATTAACGAATATAAAAACATACAAGCATACTAACACATGCTAAAAACACAGCTGGAAAAGGTAGGTTAAAGCACACATATTCTAGGTACAAGTCGTTTTTTCAATATGGCTAAACATCCTTCCGAAAAATTAGCCTTCGGAGCCCAACTAATACGCCCTCGAAAAGTGCCAGTATGAAGTGTCTCTATATGTGTACCTGCAAAAATTGATTTTTAATACCAGCAGCATTTTTTCGGGGGTGTCCAAACACAACCTTGTCGAGCATGTCTCAGTTCTTGTAGTTTCCATTCACAGTACGTTTCCCTGAGTAATTCAGTCAAACATTTTGCGTGCTTAAATTATTATGAACTACAGGTCAAAGTAACGGGACACTTCCTTTGCAGTTGTTAGTTGCATCGTTGCGTATGGCTTCGCTGACGGGACGCGGTTACTGATAAACCAGAATGGCTCTCTTGCGAACTCTACACAGACTGCACACACCTAACGAGCTGTGTTATGTGCTGCGACAAAAAGCTTTTTTCAGCTCCGGGTTGCGTAAACTGAAGATTAAACGGATGCAGTCAAAGATTATAACCAAATATAGTTTCATGCACTCTCGCAAGTGGCTCTATGCTAGCTGACGTTTTACGGGCAGAAAAGATAGAATGCCAGTACTACACGCTACACATGTTAGTGGCACACAGTGATATACATAACTTTTCACGTGATCATCATGTGACGTGCTAGCTGAGGGTATCTGGACCTCTACAATGGCAATAAAAGAAACGAATCTGATTCGTTTTTTCGAGATAAAGACTCGTTAAAGGTTTCGGCCGATACGTAGTGAAGTGTCTTCCTAACTCTTTTACCCTGTCCTTATCGGTTTTCATTAGCTGCGAACAAGTTGCCTGTATCAATTACCTGCATCTGCAAATTGATTTTGATTCATCAAAGTTCTGCCCTTAATGCCATTCCTTCATTCCTAAAAGTTGACCTCATATATAAGGACCACCAGATAAAAACGCTCGTATAACTTGGATACACTTTCCTTTTACATTTTATTCCTGGTCATAATAAAAAAAAAAAAAAAAAACTAACTTGTGTAAGCAAAGTTGCACGTGATGGCAATGTTTTAGAAAGAGCCGCTTTAGACCTGAAAATGACTACTTATCCTTGTGGTCCTCAGTTTGTTTTAGTGTTTACCTATTTATTTAACATATGTATCAATATAAAGTATAAAATTGATATATCGATATGAAAATTACTTTAAAAAGATACTTTACTTTAAAAAAAAGTATCTCCCTTGCTTTGTCATAAGTGTTGCACCAAAAACCGATTCGCTTTAGTATTGTGGACTGGAAATCCATATAATAAATTTGTTACCGTCTGGAGATTTCAGCCGCTGTGAAGATATACGACCTCGAACTAAATGTCTACAATATAGCATTACTGAGGACACCGAATGATCCACTGCAAAAGGCTTATAATCATTCAACTATGAACGACTATAAAGTCAAAAGGGAGCATGTTCGTGCACGTCCATACCGCTATTTGATTAGCACGATCAGGTTATATTTTTAGTGCGTTTTATCTCCAACGGTCAATAAGGCTTCGCACTGTGTATGTTTGCCTGCAGCTAACGAGGTGCTTCTTGTGAACAGCTTTATAAAATCGAGTTGATAGGCTCAATCGACCAACTTGTCCTACTTATTTTTGCGTTATAAAAAAGCATACTTGCGATACGGTTTACATTGAATCGCCTAATGGTTAGACCCGGCAAATAACTATAACGATGCATAAACTGTCACAGATAACAGCTATCCACAATTTGAACAAATCTTAAAATTGCATGACTAAAATCACCGATCGAAAATCAAGTCAGTCACTGTTTAAGTCGTACAAATGTGAGTTCAGACTACGAGAGAAAAAAAAAAATAAATTGTAGCACGTACCGCACGATCAGGTGCAAAATTAGATACGAGGAGCTTGTCATGGCCAACGAAACCAAAATTCTAGCCTAAACACTCACTCCGCACTCAGCCATTTTTGCTGTCGCCGTGTGAGGGATGCAATTGCGACCCAGCTAAACACAAGCAAGAATAATGATTTTGACTATAAGAAGTGTTAAAGCGAGGATACGGATCATAGAACAGTGCAGCTAAAGTGAAAAAAGCATTTATGCAGACAAAATTAGCACAAAGCTCTATGATTTATTTTAATAGTTATTAAAAACGTGAACAAATTGTTGAATAAACGTTGTTAAAATTAGCGTTCATTCCAACCTCATCATATAAACTTTTACGAAAAGAGCGTACCGCAACTGTAGTTCATGATCCACTAACTCGGACAACGAAACTGATTAGGTAAGGTAGGATCTGCACTGAACGAATTGGCCCCAGGACTTCGCTTGCTGGCTACAGCAGATAAACAAATCTATGAGACATCTATACTTCGTTAAATGCCGAAGGTATCATACAAGTATGTCAAAACTATAGCTGGACTACTTGCATCTACCATTATTTATCAAGCCTTCCGCTAACAATGACTCTAACAGCCTAAAACGCATGCGGTATCGGACGTTTGCGCATCGGAAAAACAGCGCAAAACGAAGGGTCAGTCGGCCACGGCTTTTTGGTAGCGACCTGGATGTACACAATTAAAAAAAGTGGCCGCTCGTTGGTAAATCTTTCGGACACTTACGATCTGAAACTGTAACGGGGCCTTAGATACGTTCTACACCACGCACCATGAGACTGCGTCAAGAAGAAACGACTACAGAGTATGTCCTTAAACAAGCCACCGTTCACCATCTTAGGAAAAAAGACACATCGTCCATTTTTCAGAACCTTCATATATCGACACGACATATCCTAAATGCAGAAATACGCGATTTGTCCTCGCCCTTTCCGCGCTATTATTATCGCTCATATATCTAGAGAGCGGAGTAAAAACTCCGATAGTTTATTTATCGTCACGCAACGCAGAACTGGCTCAAAGGTAAACGTTAGACTTTGATGATTAGGCATGAGCTCAGAAGACGATCTGTCCCTTTGAAAAACAGCATGCATGCTTTAATTATCTTTATTTTGAGAGCTTTTATAGTGCTTTTTTTTCGCACATTAGGTTTGTTGAGCGTGCAATTTCGATTAGTGCCGACAAATCTTTGAGGCTTATGGCCCTAATTTTCAGGGGCTCAGTCTATATTTCTACTGCGCTTGACTATCAACATTTTGCTAGATATCGGTAAAAACATTCAATATGCAGAGGTTTTTATATATTCATAAATCTGCATCCTGAGATTGTACAGTCATTGCTCTAGATTAGTCACGAATAGCTTAAACTGCTTGGCTTCCATCTGCTCGAGTGCTACAGGACGGAGCTGTGTGCAATTCCCGTCGATGAGGAAAAAAGAGTGACGATACGTTATCACGAAAATATATATGAAGCCACTATTTATTTTGACTTTCGTTCCAGCTTCGCTTCGTATGCGCTAGGAGAATCAACACAGGTTGGCCGTACCTCTTGAGCAATATAATTTTCACTCCTAATCCAATTAGGACACCTCACTTGCTCAAGCATTTCACGCATAGATGCAACGTCTATTGTACAACGAACGATGATGCTTGATGTAACTTATCACATACATCAAACTTAAATAGGTAACAAATTCGAGACAAATCGCATATTTATTATGTTTACTTTTCCCTAGACAGAATGACGGACAGGTATAAATTTTAACATTCGTTCACTTCACTGTAGCACACATGATAACGCCAACCAACTAACCGGACAACACCAACAAGGTCTAGACATTTGCGTTATGACGGCGTTACAATAGGAGAAACTTGTGACGAAATGATGGTCTGGCAGGAGTTAGAATTGCGAAACAAATATATTGAAACTAATCTGCTGGTATGGAGATTCATGACAGCCTAATATACTATTTATATTGTTTACGGCTGTTTTGTCTTCGAGCTGCTGTTATTATTATTGACTAATAATAATTAACAATAGAGGTAAGTAGGCCGATGTCACTTCTCTCCGACTAGGAAAAGTAACATATTTTGGCCCTAGAGATGTATTTTTATAATATTTTATCATATACAGTCACATCAAGTATCTGGTATCGTTATGCGCATAGATCTTTTTCAACAAAGCATTATATTAAGCAGAGTTCTAAATGGAATTGAAATGCGTATGATACGGAATTAGAGCTAGACACGAAAATCGATTTTGGTACTATGACTGTCTGTCATCTGAACTCTGTTTATTGGATTGCTCTCAAGGTACATAACTAGAGATTTTTCTATACTGCTGAAAATGCAGTATGGTCAGAGGGACGAGCTTAACGCTAGACTGCCACTTTAAATCATGTAGCGGTCGTATCTGCAGTATTCGATGACTCCGATGGCACAAAAGTGTGCTATTTCAAAGATTCATTCGGATAAAACAACATTCGAGCAGAAGACAGGTAGATATTGATAGAGTAAATGTAATATAAGTTGTAAGTTTTAAAAATAGAACCGTCGATAATTTGAGGAACAAAAGAGGATTCGCTTAAAAAAGTTTATTGCTTCCATGGGGTTTGTCGTCAACAATAACTTCATCAAATGTATTGTCATTAATAAGAATCAAGTGCTGAATTACTGCATTTTAATACTACATTCTTCATATATATGCATATTAATATATTAGTATGCATGTTACATACCTTTTTGATTTTTCAACCTATACATTGAAGTAATTGCTTGGTATTTGTTTTAGGGCACGCCAATAAAGAAGAGCAGATGCTTCGTTACGTTGCATTCGAGCGAAAGGGACGTACTAAAAGTAGATTTTGACCTATGATAATCCGTAAATTGATCTATATGATAATCAATCTCTCTCCGTTTCTAAGGACTCTCAAATAGTCTGTTCCAAAGAGAAACGATACCGTTACCTCACCGATGAAGAATTCAATCGATTGCCCAAACATGGAGAAATCTTTCAAACAGAACACTGACAGGTTAATACAGGAAGTCTCTGAGCACGTAGAGGCAGGTTGGACTTGTTCGATATTCGGCCTGGGGGTGTACAAGTGAACATCGCGAGCACATCAACTTGTGTACAATTACTGTAGCAAGCAAATTAGATTGTGGACTATATGGCGAGTCACATGTACACAATGCTGATTATCATCCTTGGCGTTTGTAGTTATGCGTTAATTCCGTAGTCGTTATAGCTGAAACGCAGGCGGTGCTCCTACTTTGTCATAGCCTGATTCTGCTTTTACGATGGGGTTTATGGCAAAATTACCAATGCAGAAGCTACGAATAACTCATTCGAACTTCTTTAGAGAAAAAAAAAGTGCAACTTTATACGCATCGCCGTAACAGATAAAAGTGTTGCGGTACATATCTATCACTTGTGGTATGCTTTTGTACTTCAGGAAATAATGCAAACAGACCGAACGAGGATTTTGTGTTGTTTTATAGAGCGACAGAAGCAGTTCACTATGTTCAAATATCGCTTTTTTCTATTGATCTTCCAACTGGTTTCAAACCAATTGGCACTGGTCACTGAAAATTTTGGATTACGTTTGTATAAATTAGGCAACTAATACAATTGAAATTGTTATTTTTTTTGTTTTTATACTATTACCACCATTATCATGCTTATCTGTTTGCCATGTAAAAATGGAAGTAAACTTAGTTTACGCTGGAGCCAGAAGTTCCAACAAGTTATACAAGTCTTTACACCTTGATTTTGATTCTCCTATTTTTGATTGAACGTTGCTGAGAAATCGAAAGCAAACGCCCTTCTAGAGCGAGAAGGGCCATTGCATAACGATAAATTGACCTCCAAATACTTTTTCAGCCTCACTCGTTTACAGTCGATGGATTTTAGATGTTTGCTTATTAGCACGTCCGTAGGGTTTTTATGCCTCCAACAAAGCTCCATACGATCTCTCACATTCAATTTCGATATCATCTCATTGTGAAGCTAACTTCGAAAACAGTACGCTCATCTCGTGCAAACAAACGCCATTATATTGGCGGGCCGTTTTGAAAAAAGCTGATACTTTTAAAAAGGATTTTTTTTTATTTCTGCTAGCCTGGTGGGGGTTACGCTAATAAGTCGGTCTGTATAGGGTAACTCCGCATTTCGGCGGCCGCCAACACTATCTTCTATTTGATTTTCTACATTTAGTGAAATATTGCCAAATCTACCTGGCTGTGTAAGCACCTTTCTATGTGCCTATAAGGAAACTTTTATCACTATCAAATGTACAGATGTACAGACATACACGTCTTGTCGCAAGGAACTACCATTGATACGTCGACGCTTCATATCCAAGAACAATGCGTGAAATCACGGAGTATTTATCATTACGGCGCAAGGTAAACGGACGTTTACTTTAACTGTCGCAGTAATACAACACGCATTCACATGATAGCTATGTGATTCTTTCCTCGCTTTATGGAAAATTTTATAAGCACTGATTTTGCAGAAAAAGCATATACTTATTATATTGGGATATACCTAAACAAAAGCCATTTATCTATACTGAATAAGTGTGCTAACATGTCCTCTATTACCTACAATAACTCATTTTGTACAGGTAGAAATGCTATGTAATATTCCAAGGGTTTGTCTTGCTGCTTCGAAAACGAGTGATCATGCTCTGCTTTTACTACTTGGGAGAGGTGGACTTTGCATTTTACCTAGATAATTACGTATATTGCATAAAACCAAGTTTGCATTGACTTACTGGCCAGTAGATCGTTAATAGTCGCCGGGATGTTATTGCCGTAACATAGTTCTGCTTGCCGAGACTAACCAAATGATTTGCCACTCGGACACTGTCGTCGTTCGTAATGACGTCTTCTAACTAGAGTTTTACTGCGGGATATCGTTCCATCTTGGAGCGGGACACCGGTAAAAGTTTGTCCTGTCGCGGGTGGCCTCGCGGCATCATCAACTGCTGACCGTGTTCGGTCAAATCAAACTACCAATGTCTCAGCTGGCTAAAGCAATTTCATTTTTAGAAAGGTCCGACTAATACACGGACCCACATATACATTTACTGACATGGTAAGTTGCCGGTATGCACAGAGGCAAAGGAATGGACAAGACGATAACGGTTTCCTGTTCCGGCAACAGTTTTTCTTCTTATAGCAGGATGATATGTAAATAAACTGACATTTTTTTCTTTTATTTGACTGAACTTATTATTAATGACTGTTTTTTCTTTTAATGTTGAGTTACGCTCTATCGTATACGTCAGGCTCATTATTGGCCTTATAGTCTTACGGGTTATTACCTCGAACCAGCTGATGTAGATGAATCTGGCCTAGAAACCTGAAATCTGGCTCTATATAACAGCAATCATAATAATATTAGTATTTCTGCTTGGTATAAACGACATTTATTAAACTTTTGAGTAATACATTTTACTTTTATTATTTGGCGTCAAACACAAACGTTTCCGAACTCAAATGATATGGATGCGAACTAGGACTATCGATGTAAGTTAGTCTTTTGCAAATTCAATAAAACTAGGAGAACCAAATTTGAGCCTATCTTGGGGGCTATACATGCTGTCAATTTTATTCATTGATGACTGCCGCTGCTGCCGCCGCTTGAAACCTTACTTCTTTTCGCCTTAGGCTCTAGTAAGTCACAACGGACAACGCACCGCCCGGAGACAGTAGTTTTCATACTTTACCGACCAGAATGTGCAGAGGTTGTTAAAACCCACATTTTCTTACTAACGTTGACACCGCAGGAAAGGGGCGGTCACTGGGGGTGCTCTGTTCTGGAGACACCCCTAGTTGTCCCCTTTCTGTTTTTTCTCCTACTGCGCCACTGACGGTGTAACCGCTTGCACCAGGAGCATCTTTTAGCCAAGCGAATGGACGCCTAACCGTCTTACTCCTCAGTTCTTTTTCTCTCTCTCAATTCCCGTTTGGAGCGACGAGCAGTTCTCCTTTGCTTGGCAGCAGTTTGTCCTTCATTGACAAAATGGTAGGCAGCGACGGGCGAGTGCTAGTGACGTCCCATTTCTCTGGAATACCAGCAGCAGGCGCACCACTAGCATTGTGGTCCTATGTGTGCGTGTGGCATGCTTGCTCTGGTTCTATCCTACTGGCCTGCATCGTGTATAAGAGTGACTCTGTGCGCATTTTAGTTTGTGTGTGTTTGTTCATGTGGGCGTCTGAGTATCTAAGTCGACTGGGAGCGGTGGTGCGATGGTAGAAAACACGCTTGGTCCTCGGCGCCGCCGCTTTCTGCCGCTGCCTGACGTGTGCTCGGTCCTAGAGGCCACCAAAACAGCAGCAGCAGCGTGGAAAAGTCGGTCAGGAATGGAGAAACTGGAAATAGCTGAGACCTGAACGAAAACGACAGGCAGCTTGGGTTGCTGAATGGGAAAGAGGAGAGCACGCAAGTGGTCTCGAACGACAGTCGAATCTACCGTCCCGCTGAGATCCTTTCCTGTAGCAGCCCAATAAGTGTGCCTGGTGGCCGATAGTGGCTACCCGGACGCTGGTTGGCGCTCGATTGCCTCTTTCTCGAAAAAGAAGCTAGTACAGACTAAGCAATCGAAGAGAAAAAGGGAGTAGGGGCGTTCAAGGACTCAATGAACGAAAGAATCCTCTGAGCAGTAATGGGACGTTAGCAAGCCACGAAGGGGCAGAAGTGAACAGGGAGGACTGCACTCCTGCAGTAGTAACGGGCATCAGTTGCCTTTAGTTTAGTGGTTAATGTATGGGGTTCTCTGGGCTTCTGACCAGTATTGTGCTATAAACTACTTACGCGATGTCTACTAGTGGTCAGAGGCTCCGCCGAAATTATTTCATTAGCCGTTATATCTACCGTAAATCTATCTTTAGACGAGGTCACCGTTCAGCGCTCCCATAACGACTACAAGATTCACAGCCTTCGGTAATCGAATAAGAATACGTTCTTTTCTTTTAGTAAGTCTTCCTGAAGAAGCGGCGGCTTCTTCATCACAGCCTATAATACACTCATAGTTATAGGTAGGTTGACGAAAGATCAATACGAGCAGATGCGAACTGTCGCTCACAACAAAGTTTTTACAAAGTCGTTACAATATGAGTGAGATCGATGTAGCCGGGAAATTTATGGAGTGCCCTCGTTTGCGTGTATTTTCGGCCCTGTCACACAAGCCTTTTGTGCAAATAAAATGCAAAGCAAGAAAGTTGTATTACGCGACGTTATTGCATTGTGCGTGTCGCATTGAGCTGATTTCTATAAATCAAATTTTAAGTAAGGAATTACAAGCAAGGTCACAACAGTAACGCATTTTTTTTGATAACCAAAACGCCCGCAGCGTGCGACTTACTGTTTCCGCAGCTGGAGGAAAAGCTTGACCACACAACCGCCAGAAGGTTGCGTCAACTAGAACTATATGAGTCTATACTTGCTTAAATATGTAACAGATGCCTCAAGCGTTAATAGTTTTAGCGCGCATTGACCTTCGCACGTTGAACGCGGGTGGCTTCCGAACGAACCGTAACACAAAAAGGTACTAGACATAGAAACTCTGCATAACTTTACTAATTACTACTTCGAATAGAATTAGCATCTATTTTTTGCTATGTTAGCAAAATCAATGCAGGGAAGGCAAATCCGTTCTGTTGAACTACTACAATGGCTATATTTGTACATTGGTTCATCATTCGTAGCGATAAAGGTTTACTGTTAAAAGAAGAAACGTTTGTAATTTGATGTAGTAGGTCCAAAGCACAACTGGGGTTTAAACAGTTTTGACTACGTTCGTTGAAATGGTGGAAAAGGCGGAGTTGATTTTTCGAAACAAATTTCTAAGACGGAGAATTTTTAACGGAAGTGTCGACGGTTAGACGAATGAGACAGCAATGCTTCAGAGGTTTAATATGAGATTTTGGCTGGAAGAACTTCTTCCTCGTCTTGCGAATTTTTTTCTTTTTCTTTCTTTTTTTTTCACAGATCCCAGAAGAGTTGTCAACAAAATGAAATGCGGGAGTAGAAGTGGCTCTAGCGGTAATGAGCATTGTAAGGGTGAGTAGATCCCAAGGGGTTGGTGCCGTTAATCGATTTCGTTTCAATAGTTCGGTCTAATCCACCGTCAATATCTCTGCTCACTAACTGTCGTATAAATGCAATACTCTATTATTTGAAAAATCAGATGTAAATCAGCCAGAAGCACATGTAGATACTAAAGAACCCAAGTTTAAACATTACGAGTACATCCAACTTTTTATGGCGAATTTTTTTGGAGTTTTCAAAACCGATATTATCTATAGCGCAAGCAGATGTGCAATTATATGCCTTTCATTATTATTCTGTTAGTGTTACCTCCTAGTAAATAACATCGTAAATATTTAATCAACTATATTCTCAAATCGAGATATCTTACATTCCCAATGTTTTTTTACATTTACGGACATGGCCCGCTAAATTAAATTAAAACAGAGGAACAAAGCAGGTTAGTGTAAGATAATCATGTTCGTTCAGCCCCAGTAGAAATACTTCTGCGACCGACCACGGCTATAAAGAAACCCATACGTCATCTAAAGATGTCTGTAGGGTCATTCAATAGAAATTAGACTGGTATTATATTAGTACATATTACTTATGCAGAACATCGCTGTACGACAGGATTACGATAACTGGTAGGTAGTCTCGAGTCCTCTGCACAACATACACGTGTGGAATAATATATATATATAAAAACCAGACGGGTAGCCCTATGCTTGGACATATGTCGAAATTGGGTCCACTAGTAACTAGTGGACCTAGTTTCGCTCAATAAAGATAAAGAACGCTAAAGTCGTACTTTAAAGTACAAGAAAATATTTCGTACTTCGTATAAGAGGTATTTTCTAGATATTCCGAAAGTAAGATTTTGGGAAATTTCCTCCATTTTCCTTCTGAAGGACTTTCAGTATCCCCACAAATTAAAAAAATTAATTGCATCCGGCTCATTCTCGAACATACTTATCGCTGAAGTGAACTTCCACTGCCCTAAAAAATATTTATCCTTACAATAGCGCGGTAACGCCGAAAAATTCGTAAGAGCCACCAGCAGTGGGGGTAGTGGTGGTCGGTCATCTGAGATTATGCCGTATTGACCATACATAACAGATCTGAAATTAAGCAAATCAAAACGTTTATCTAGCGATTAGTCAAATCCTATACTTGCGGAGGGTGAGCTTGTTAGTGAACGGAATTGCGTATTTTACGGAAATTAATATGCTTAGAGATAGGGTTGTAATACGTATATGAATAATTCCGTGTTAACGAAATCGGAAGCTCTTCGTTTAACACAGAAGAGAAGTATGGCTTTGGGGATCTTCCGTACGAAAACTGATTTAAATAGAGTTGGAGTTCATAGATTACCACACCTGGCCATTTCTCCAAATGTCTTCTTATAACTCTTTATATTCTCCTCATTAAACGATATAGGTCTGCCGTCGCCGGGTTTCACGCCATCAAGACGATGCCTGGATAGAAGGTGGATTGCGCGGAAATCACGCCAGCGTGGGGAACATGCATTGTAAAGTACCGCTCGTAAATCATGAACGCCAAAATCCCACGGAACCCTGAAGCACAAAACGTGGAAGACCCATATGATAAGCATTATAGTGTTCACTGGAGCGACTTAGTATCCTCCTGAGCATTTGAAAACAGTTGAAACGTTTTTTTCTTTTCATTTACTATAAATCGGAAACCATCTGCAATGGTAAAAAAAGTCTGGAGATTTTCACTGGAAATTATTAATATTTTTTACGAGAAACGCGGATATTATGGGACACGATATTATTCGGGTGATTGCAGATGCATAGTAATTACCGAGAGAAGCGCCAATCTAGCACTAAATGAAGGCACTCACGCGTGAACAATTGTTGGTTTTTTAAAAAGAATAGATGTCGTGGGAAGTTCTCCAGCATTGTAGTACCATCGGTCAGGCTTGTAATATCGATACGATTCAAGCCATAGGCGCAAAAAACGTGATGAACGATGTCCTACGATAACCTGAGTACCAAGATACTGTTTTGGTGGTACACCTGTCAAAATATAACCCATCCTTGATTTGTTTTCAGACTGGTTCTTGAACTTAAAAGTATGCTATTCTAACTCGTGGACGTACTTTAGTAAACATCCTGGCTGGCAGTAACAATCAAGAAATTACAACAAGATAAGAACAATCAAAACATATACAACGCGAAAGTAAGTAAATGTTTTAATCTGTTACGCACTACGGTGTCCAAGGACAGTATGGCATGAAGTATGCTATGCCCGACTTTGGAAAGGAAGAACAGAATAAGGCAAAATAGCGGTATAATAAGTATTTTAAAAAACCAACCGATGGCGAGTTCAAATCGTCTGTAGAAGTCCAAGTGTTTAATTAGAAACACATCGGTATCGAGGTAGATGCCACCGTAGCGTTGCAAAATCCGTATGCGAAGTACATCAGACGCGTGATGCAACGAGCTCAATTTTCGACCCCACACATGCGTTGGGACACTTACCGGAACGAGGTTAAGGTTTGGAATTCGGGTTACTTGAGACCAATACTTCCCGCTCTGGAAACGGTAATTAAAGATATGAATAGCTCAAATGGCGAGATCGTGTAGTACTTTCGTTGACTATAATTGCACTGGCTGCGAATTGAATATAGTCGTGGTTACTCCATTGAAAAAAAGAAAGACTAATCTTGCCTTTAAGTAATCGCAGTAATCACAGTGTATGAGAATCCGCTCTGGTTTTTGAGCCAACCAGGCCGCTTTGATGCAGACAAGTTCTTCGAAGGTCAAGTCGCTTTTGTTACCGATCTTGATGAAGTGAATGATGTTTGGCACTATAGGGAAGGCAGCACCCAATACATTATCGAAATTATCAAAATCTATGCCGAAGTCACCGTTCAACAGTAAGTAATTTAACCAGGAGTTCTGAAATGTAATTATCAAGCATAATGACAATGGTACTGTCATCTCACACTTTGAACTAGTCTGTTATAAGCATATCACTGATCTTAATGATGCTAAGTAGTCCGCTTGCAGTTATTGGCGTATGATCGGAAATAAATTTATCTACACGCACTATTTTTTACTTCTAAGCTTCCGAGGTATATATATTAGCTGCTGCTTCTCCTAATTCAAGACTCCTAATTTTAAGTTGTAAAGGGATAGACCCAATACGCTTAGCTTAGGTAAAAAGAATCAACAAAATGCACCCGAAAACTAAAATTACCTGGTTATCCCATTGACGTAACACGACGTAAACAGTGGCAATCAGCGTAAGAGCTATAAGGTACCTTTTCCAGGGTTTAGCATGAACTACTCTCAATAAACAACAAATAATCCTGTTTTGGAATTTACAAAATATTCGAGAGCTCATCGCTTGTGACATAACGTAATACCGCGAAAACAGACCGTTGTTTATGCATAGTCTAATCAAAACAGAAATTGCGATAACAAAGCGTTATTCAAAAACTTCAGTCAATACTAGGCATATAGCCATTGTGCAACACTGCTACTGGGCCTTGGAGGTGTTTCATCGTAATAAAACATTGGCTCAATGAACACAACTTATTCACATCATTTTTGTTAAAGTATAGTTACTTCCCTGCTAAATACATTTGTTTTTTGCTGTTCGTTCATACAATTTACCAATAACTAAAGCAATGAGACAAGGTAACGTATTGTTCTTGTTACTCGTAGTAAACAGACACAAATAGACATTAACGGAGTAAGGTAGTGTTTCAAATTTATAGCAATATCAAGCGTCACGCGATTTTTATAGCTTGTCTTTGCGCATATTCGTATGTGTTTGTTATGGCAGGTTGTGTTCTGCATGTCTTTTGTTATGATTTCGCTAGTTTCTGCGTGTTCCACCTGCCGCTTTTCGTGTTCAAGTGTCGGCTGGTGTTTGGCGACAACTGTGTCGTTTCCTCCTCGCCACTGAACGACGCTAAACTTATCGAATGCTACAAGCAGAAAGTCTTTTCAGTCCGCCAACGACGATATGAAACAGTAATTTCATTGGCTCTTCTGCTTCGTCTACACCAACGACAGAAGACGTCTTGAGGGAAGAGAGCCACTTGTATTATTTAATTGTATTATTAGAAATTTTTCTTCAAAGATTCTTTTCCTAGAAAAGTTTATAGACCAACAACTACATGACAGTATGGTGTTGATCGTTTACTTAATTAAAAACCTTCTTTGTCCATACAGGTTATGTGGTTTAATTGCTTATTCGGGAGTACGGTTTGAAAAGGTTTTTAGCCTTAAAAAGTATGATTACTTGGCTAGATAAGCATGGTGCTACTTAGAGATTACTGATACTCAGGATCTATTTGACGATGATGAGGATTTAGTACTAGGATAACACACAGTATTCTGTCCACCAGCATAGCATGTATTGCTGACACTGGTGACTTACGTCAACATCGGTACGATGTGTTGAAGTGCTACAGTACAGAGAAGTTTCTGGGTGTTTATAAGGTATTGCTGTTATTTCAGATAATTAAAGCAACGCCTTTTATTATAAAGCTCTCGAGCTAGCAACGTAACCGTTTATAAACACAAAACGTGTTATTGCGGAAACACTTATTTCAATCTTCTGCCACCAATTGATAAAGCATTGCAAGATGTACCCCTTTACTTATTCTAGTTACTATACTGATACATGATAATAAAGGTAGATCTTCTTTCTGGTTCTATAGATTTATTTCTAATTTTTCTAAATAAAAAAAAAAGGTTTTGTTTTACATTTGCAGTTTTCGCAATTTTTCGCAGGGTTGCCCATTATCGTCACACGTTACGAATGAGCACGAAATACCACACTTCTCGCATCATGTAAGGTTTCTTTACAAACCCACTACCAGCTATTTAGTGGACTACTATTAGATTAATACAGACTCTCCTTAAACCTAATATTAGATAACAGATTGTGCAATATTTTCAGTTTGACGAAACTCCCGGTAGTTTTTTATAGGAAGGCATAATCACATACAGTTCCGTTATGAGCAGCGCTCTGGTTGTAGGATTATTACTACTCAGTAGGCGTAAAAAGAAGAACCGAATCTGTTATGAAATAAAAAGTATTATAAAAAGTTTACTTTCGAATAAAAAGCATTGTTTGATAAGATAAAGCGCTATCATATTGCAAAGCAATCGAAACATTCGTTTTTTTTTGCAAAAATGAATCGATCTGCGCTTCTATGGACCTTGTTCTTCTCTGAAGCTCAGTTCTCTTATCTTTCATAGTCAGGGATTGAAAATGTCGTTTCCTCTATACATTCAACGTACTCGTCCACCTATAGAGATTAGTAGCATCCTTATTCTGCATGAGCCTCTTTATAAATAGATTACGTTTCCAAATCTTCATTGAAGGTTCATCTATCACAACAATTAAATAACAATGAGCAATGTTTACGGTACTCGCGCTGGTGGGGCTAGTTTGTGGTCATTCAAGACCAGCTCTGCCGTACTGTATACCAATTGCGCTTATTTCCCAACTTTTTGCCATGAGCTAGTACTCGTACAATATCTACTACGGTTTAAGCATTTGCACACAAGTCATATACCATTAAGCAATGTACGTAATGTGCTCAAGGCGCCTTGTTTTGTCGAACAGATTTGGAAATGCAAACAAAAAGCTGTGATACAAAAATATCGTGTATACGTAATTTCCAAACTAAATCAGCCGTCCCCTAGTAGAAAGGTATCCCTGACATCCGTTATCGCTTTCCGCAAGGTTTCACTGACCCGGAGCGCTTGTGTGATTTTTTTGGAAAGCATAATATAAAAATTAGACAGAAATATTTTCTCAGAAGGTAGTCGATATATAAATAAAAGCAGTCTATTGAGACAATTGGCTTAGTTTACACCTTAGTAGTTTGTCTTTTGTTAGCCTAATGAAATTTGCGTTTAGTTTTGTGGAAATGCCCGCTTGTCTCGTGCAACTTAGTAACACTGTTTGACAAATCAACATAGTAAAAACGGCTACGATACTTGCGTTAAAGAAATAATACTGTACCTTCATAACTTAAAGTTATACAGCTGCTTTATTCATGTAGAGATTTTTTTTTAGCTGAGAGAACTCGGTGCGGCACATGGCTCAACAAAAGCTCATTTTTTTATACTAGTCCAATCGTATTTTCTCTTAGTGCATAGGACACAGTACACGTTCTTTTGATAACTACGCTGATGCTAGAGATAGCTAGTGCATGATTATTTTATAAAACTGAGTTGACTTCAGGTACAGAACGACAGGCAATGAAGAGCACATTGAATTATTTACATGTTCTTTTACATTACAATCGGCATTTCATATCTTTTAGCGAGTTTTAGGAGGAGGAAAAAGTTTTGAACCTAAGCCAGAGATAGTTTTTGTAAACTGTAATAAATTTTAGATGTAACGTAACAAAAAATTTATTGTAACTTGTTGTGGTACATCGACATCAAGCGTTACGCTTAATCCGATGGGCACGTAGATTACTGTAATCAAAAGTTTGAGAGCCTCATTGATGGAGACAGGCGTAGCAAAGGTTTTGATACCAGTTCGACATGCCACAGTACATATATCTTAATTTCTTATTTTACACTTTTATTCTCATCTCGACGATACATCAAAGCAAAAAGCGTAATTTGAAAAAAGATAAAAAATGAGCTGCTACGATTTTTAGATTTGCCTCAAAAACATCTGTCATAAGAAAACAAAGCGTAAATTAAGGTAATATATTGAGAACGACATATAGGTAGTAACTTATTTGCAACCAGCAAAATCTTCCCGATCAAGAGTGCCATTTTTTGAAACCGGGGCCAAAAATAAACGCAAATCTTATCGCGCGCTCGTCATTTCGCTAACCGTTCTCCCATACGTTTAAACGTTAAGGTACTCTCAATGATTCACTAGCAGATGGGTTGTACCAAGATTACGACTTTGGAAACTTTGGAAAACAGGCAGCGTATAGCAGTTCGGTCAACCAATGCACTCTAAACTCCCATGAATTTCAAGAAAAAAAAGTACACATTTGTTTTCTTAATTTTCGGGCAATGCAAAACCATTGAGATGCTGGATGGCTTCAGAAACGACGCAGTTAGTTAATGGCCATACTATCGCTGACTATAATTTGCCAGCGAAAGAATCGTTAAAGCGCACGCTGCCAATGTAAATTACTAAAAAGCAGATATATTTCCTCCTTCTGGTCCATACGAATGTGTGTACGTTCGCAAAATTTCAAATTTTTATTTATTATACTATCAAAAGGACAATAAATACACCATGTCTTCCGTCCACACTTATTCATGTATATAGATGAAGTATCCAGCTGCTTATCTACACACGATAGATAAAACCCAGAGCAAAGGTAAAATATCTTTATTTGAAAGGCAACGCTATGATAAGCCATGTACTCACGCATACGCTACGCGAGGCATTTGGAAAAGAAATCACATCCAAGATATTTCACCGCCATTGTAGCACCATTTTTGAGGAAGGTACATTCGATGTGACTCATAATACAGCTTCAAGACTCGAGCAGAGTGATGACTTGATTGGCCATGTAATTATATGTGGCACACCTTAAAGCACAAAATCAATGTTTACTTATAAGATTGCGTTTATTATAACCTGAATAACCTAAAGAGCCCTCAAGGCATGTCCGAGCCTTTTTCAGGATATATTTTAACCTTTAGCCCTATTCATAGCTAATCTTTCTATTTAATCTTCTGAACATTTGGATTATTCGAGGCCATATACCTGTGTTTATATGAGTTTCATAAGGTTAAACAGTATCGCTTCGTTATGAATGGCCGGTGAACAAAACGACCGTGAATTCAAAAAGTAATAATAAACTGCTAATTATATATTTTTGAAAATTTTATATGCAGAGTACGTCAGCTACATGACACACATCTTCGATTTCCAAATCAAAAATGTTTGTAGAAGCAGTTGTCTCATTCAAACAAATTCAACATCTAGGAGATCTTCCGTTTTTGACCAATATTTTCTTTGCTTATAAATCAATATATTCTAGCATCTCGCGAATAGACCAATGCTCCTTGAAACAATATCATGGTAACGCTGACGATTAGTATAAGTATCACACTGTATCATAAAAGTACATTGTGTTTTCACAAATAAAAATGTGTACTGCTACAAATGAGGCGGTCCATAGACTGACATACTTATTCTTATAAACGATACCTACCGATATTTTTCAGTTTTGTACTCGGATAATATTCGATGGAAATAAGGAAGGGAGCATAACTCAGTCTAATTTTCAATAATGCGGCGAGACCTTACTTTAAGATCATTGCAGAAGTCGCAGTGTATCAGAATCCGTGTCAACGAGTGAGCCTTGAGGTAGATCAGATCCATAAGTAAAGACTCAGTTTGTTCAGTAATTCTGATGAATTATAAGATATTTAGGTTCATAGGCACACGCAATCGTAGGACGCTACTAAAAGCACTAAAATTCACTCCTGTCGACGGGGAGCTCTATAAAAACCCAAATTAATTTTTCATTATTAACCATTTTTATTGTTTGTTGGTTAGTTGACTTTCAATTCCAAAGGTCTCACGATTGGCTTATACCATTAGCAAGAATGACCTAAATTGACTCAAAACCTTTGAAATCTTTGTTCCGACAGACATCGTGCTCTCTATTGTTTCGTAGCTCCTATTCTGCCGCAAAATAAGGCAAGTAGTTAATTCTGAGAGATAACATCATAAAAACCTAATTATCCCGCCTTAACGAGACCTTTCTTAACGGAAAGAATAGACGTAATAGTACAGCATAAAAGGACGCATTATGATCTTACCTGTTTAGTTTTTTAAATAGCATGACCATGGCATTGAAGACAGTCAGACATAAGTTGAAACGGAAACAGCGCAACTTCCTAGAAAAAGGTAAACCTCTCCCTGTACGTTTAAAGTAACTTGCTACATGGATTTAGCGTTCTACTCGATCTGTGCACACGTTGCAGCCTGGAATAATAATTCTGTTTTACTCAGTCAAATTGCGTCCCAAGAAAATGAGGTGCATTGAGACCATTCATGAAAGTGGCGATGTTCATGATAGTATTATTACTGTATGTTGTCGGATATTGAATGCAGCAAAGGCCAATTGATGTCGTGGCTAATGGCTCGTGGCTAACCTTTTTAGGTTGTAAGCCTTGTTTATATCATGCCAACTCACGAGTTAAGCAGTTAACTTTGTTAGGTTACTGACTAGTGCGGCTATTTCAGATGCTCTTGGGAACGCCTTCTACTTATCTTTATTTTATATCGGAAGATTATGTATAATGCAAAATGATTCTATATAGCAGATGTTACTGTATGATGATTACCACGGGTGGGATGGCTGCAAGACGCGTGTAGATTTTGAAAGCTGGGTCGGTTAGATACTTTGTCAAACCTAAGGGTTCAATCTGCTAACATACTTATCATTGATGCCTCTCTGGGCGCTTTAAGTTGTTGACAGGGTAGCTTGTTTATTGAACAACTGTCAGTGGCTGAACTGCCACTGAGCCAGCTTCGCAACAGGAATCGCAACGGCTGGTTAGAAGGAAAACCGAACTTCGAATTTTCGAGGTTCAACATCGATGTTCACTCACCTCATTAAATTTTAAAATGTCCTTTGTGTTTTATAATGTTCACTCACCTATTATATTTCATTAGCGTGAATGCCAGTGTCATACTCGCAAATAGTTAATTCTTGTGGTACCAGATTTGCTCCATGCAATCCATGCATTATGGCATTTAAAAATATCCTGAAAAAAAAAGACTTTTTTTCCAGATATATCCTAATTCCTATAGATTGCCACTGTTGTACACTGTACCTGTTGTTATATCAGTGATATAGCAGCTCGTGTTATGCTGCTAATAGCCATTCATCTGCAGGTCATGGAAAACCGGTCGTGATTCACTACATAACACACACCCGTAATCATTATGGCAAAAAAAATGCACATCACTTTCTTTACTAGCGCGCGAAAAAAATTAAGAGGACTTTAGCATAGGAAATTTAAATTAGAGTAGTTAACGAATGAGTTCGATCTTGAAATGACAGTGGCGGAAACAGCTCACCGTGTGTAAGTTGTATTCGGTGGAGGATCTACTACAAGAAGCACCGTGAATCATCGGATTCAAAAATTCTAGGAAAGAAATTTCGAACCCAAAAATGAATTTTGTGGCAGGACCCATGCGATGGTGAGTAGTGACGTGTTCTGAATTGTGGTGGAAGCCGAATTATTTCAAAAGTTTCAGTTTAATCCATGTAAAAGTGCCGTCCCGTTTACCTTGTACTAAAGTAAAAAAGAATGACAATGGGTGCCCCATAATTTAAGCGAGGATACAGAAATGAAAACCCAGAGATGCTTGATTCTCTTTCTCCTCGTGTTACAGTGGTAACCCATTCTTGCATTAAATCGCATTTTATGATGAAAATGAGTCTTTTTCGTAAACAGTTGCATCAGTCAATGACGAATTGAACCAGTCAGACATGACAAATGTACAGGTGCAATGGATGCTATAGCGTCTATCCGGTGGTCTTGTGCAGGTGTTATCCATCTTGCTTCGTGAGTCCAATTACGGGTAAAGCAAGAATGAATCTTGGACGGGGATAGAAAAGAAAGCAGTTTTATAAACGCTTCAACATCGTATTTCAAGAATCATTATGGCCAAAATTTAAAAGCTAAAGAAATCTCAAAAAGTAATATTGGCATTATATGTTGAGATTAAAATTTCGACATTGTACCGAAACTGCTTTGCCACACTTGACTGAGTCTCGTATTCCAAGTTTTTGTAGCAGCGGACCCTTCAGAATGGCAGGATAGCACTGGTGTAACCACTATATGCTTCGATTAATAATAAAAGAACTACTTCTTGCTAGTGAATGAAGTTCGAAAAATTAAAGTTACCTATCACTTGTTACGTACTTATCGACTCAACAAATAACAGGATTATTAAGTCTTGAGGTGGATAATAAATAAATGAATAATTAATCCAGTATTAACAAGATTGCATAATAGTGTATAATCGAACGTTATGTAAGCTCATAAATTTACAGTTTATTAAAAACACCTGATAGGTATTACGTTGATCCATACACAACCCCATTTTTTGTATATTCCCATTTTTGTATATAGCCCATTTGAAGCCGTTACAGAAGCTATCAAACAGAAGGGCGTCGACGAACGAGGCAAGATCATCTTTGTCTACAGGAATTCCAGGCCTTAAATAACAAGTATTATAAAAGCTGTTCTATCAAAATTCGAGTGGATTGTTTTACGCTCAATATATTCTGCAGACCTCGCGCCTACCGATTACCACGATTGCCAATCGCTCGCAAATAGATCAGTAACCGTGCGTTTAAGACACGAGAAAGTCTCGGACGAATTCGTCCACATCAGGCGTAAGAATTTGTGATAAAAAGAAAATTAATAAATTAATTCCAAACTAAGACAGCGTTGTGGAAAGTGGTAACCAATACATAAATAAGACATCATACATTAATTCGCTGCTAGAATTCGGGTTGAGAAAAGGTTGAAAATGGTCCTGACGTATGTACCGATCTTAGAATTAATATTATGATGAAATTTAGACAAGTGCATACAGAATCTCGCTGTCGTAGCGATCAGGTCGCTGTAGCTTCATATATTTACTATTACACTTTAATAGTAATTTTAAATTCCTAGGCCTTTTTACGTCCCTTTTATAATTTTGAAATCTGTTATTGTGATACTTATAACGTGAAAATAAGCGATATTAATATCAATTAACAGTAAAACTTATCAACATTACAAAGCAGTGACTTCAATAATAAACTGCGCAGCCAGCTAAATAAAAGCTATATTTTGAGTAGCGAAGTGTGATGCCGAATTGGTTTTGGGTAAGTATCCGAACCGTCTACAGTTCCTAAAGTTACCACGGAAAAACGTCGAAATCGAAATAGATTCTGCTGAGATCTTAGAATCTCTATCTTGAAATATATTAGGCGCGTCCAGTAGGTCTCCAAATACGGATTACCATGTGCGGGTAGGCACGATTATTATGAACAACTCAACATTTTACATGCAAGATACTCCAACTAGTGTTCAGTAGCCTGTAAGCGTTGTTATAGCAATGATAAGATGGGTCCCGTGAAGTCAATGCATTTCAAATATACCTGGTGGTCATATGTCCGCAGACAAGCCGCTAGCTACCACGAATATTTAACTGATATTGGCTGGTGGTGAACCCAAGAAAGCAGTTTAATACATTTTACTTTGGAGATGCGTGCAGTGTACTCATGAAAATTAACGGCTGTGCTCGAACGGGTAGAAGAAAAGCAAACTAATGATCTTACTTTTAGGCACTTCGATAAAAAGAATACTACTGGGTTGTGCTTTTCTATTTTCAAGAAAAGCCCTCAAAGCGTGATTATGAATCAATATCTGTGTTTTTCGTAGTCAGTGCAAAAGGTTGAAAATGTTTCTATTCATTTATATATTCTTCTCTGTCTCACTACTAATAATCCGCTGATCACACACGTAGCTGTATATGAGATATAAGTTGTACTCGGTGACATGGAAGCGTACACAAGCAGACGTTGCCAATAGGTGAATGACGAGAACAGATTCCGGAACAACTAAAACTATTCTACATTGTTCATGCGATTATGCATAATTAGTATTATCAAGTCACTATGACCACCTTCTAAAAGAACCTAACCTTTTCTCGCCACCTTTGCCCTATCTCTTCTTAATTGTACATTACCTTTTAAGTCATCCTAAAACTTCAAACGTGTCACTTTGTTATACAACTTCTTAATTTTCTTCACGTTATCGCGTGCAAGTATAAAAAGTGCCGACGAGTGGAGTATACAGAAAGGCAGTGACGTACACAAGTTCCAATGTAGACAAACAGTGGTGAGTTTGCTCATATAAGATATGCCATAAGATACAAAAAACGCTGGGACACTAAGTAATTCGATGAGACACGAATTTCCTACTTTGAAATATAGGAATTACGGCCGTGTACAGATAATAAGAGGTGTCTCTAGCCCTAACTTGTCGGAAATAATCGTTACGTTTCGGCTCATAAAAAGAGACTCAAAAACGTCAAACTAGGAACTTGCAGGCCGCATCTTTTGTTAGGCAGTGTTATACGCTAAAGAAGAAAAAGCGTTCGAACACTTTGCATTGCATCTCTAACTGAAGTAATGTGCGAAGCCGCAAGAACCGTGCTCAACAGTCGATACACCATAACTTTTATCTAGACGTCCTCACCTCTAGCTGTTATCACGACAATCGTAATGTTCACAAAATAGAATAAGAATGAAACTCATGAAATTCTAGAAAATTGTGAAAGGTTGTCTAAAATCACACTACCTGTTCCATCTGCTGTTTTTGTTATTTTCTTTAGAAAAACCAGCAAGACAAACACCAGTAACGATGATTTTGTTGCATTAACTATTCGTGAAAAATTCCGCCCTAGGTAAGGAGAGCTTCCAAATATTCCGTTTTCCAAATACCGGTCAGCTAAAAAAATGTATTGAACATAAACATCGCTAACTAATTTTCGCTAAAGGGGTATTGATGCGATAAATCCAAGGGTCTCTCTATGCCGAACTTTACGTCCGATATCGCCGTTAAGCATTTCATTAGACGCCTGGCTCCCAGCACGAAGTGAAGTCTTTCTATGCTCCGGTCCAGACCACAACGTGTTACTAAGATCGGCAGGCAAATACGTTACCTGCGCTATCAGGGGACAATTTGAAGAGGCTACAATACAGCTAGCATCGCTAAACGTTTTTGTCATTAGAGGCTCAATAGGAATCTTTTTTCCCCTATATGTCTTTCTTACCGGCCAGATCTTTAATTAATTAATACTACAGGCTGTTTGAAGGCACTAGTGCCTGCCGGATTCTTCGCTCATCGTCCAGTCAGCCTTACCGTAAATAGCCTTTTTTTACCATTAGGAGTTCTTACACCAACCTAGTAGCTCTACCCCAGCCAGTTATCTTGTCATGAGGCGATGTGGTCTGGTTGGCAAATGTGTTTCTCTTTGAATGCGTTGTGATGGTGACCATAACTAACAATGGTGGAACCACGGTGGTCCACATTTTAGCGGTGACGAAAATGTTTATCAATATTCAGAAATAAAAAAAATGAAGGGGAGAAAAGGAAGTGGCGAAGATACGGTATCATTTTCAAGGTTAGTAACTGCTTATATGGTTGCCGTGCCGTTTCTTAGGTCCCAGATAAGTCCAGCAAAAAATACTGCAGTTAGGCTCTTGATAGGGGCAGGTCCTTAATACTATACCTAAAATGGTGATTCTGTTTGGCATAAGCTGAAGCTAGTAGTGTTGCAAAGCGTCATACCATCATCCAAAGAATCCCTTATACATTACAATGATTAGGTGAACTGAGCCGCTAGAGTTGTAACAACTTTTGTCTTTGACTGGTTCATTCGTGCATTCTTGGCATTTAAGACAACAAAAGACTGTTATTTACCCACCACTGGGTGCGAAATTCAGCCGATAGGGATGCGCCCAAGTGAGGGAATATGTGCCTGTGCTGTTACGCTGCGTCAAACTTCTACAATTGCATATCTAAACCCAGTTGTTCCCGTGGCGTGGAATAGAGAAAGCGTGGGTGTGTTCCGTAGTCCTGGGGTAGAGTCTAAAGCTAAAGCACCTCCTCCTTAGTTGTGCTCCAATGATGATTAATTTCATTTGCCTAGACGTATTGATCTTGGGATGCACTCCATATGTGACAACGGATTATAAAAGACCTTTTGATACTTTTTAAGTAGTCCTTCCTAGGATAATCCCATCATCTCTGCTCGAGAAGGTTTTTACCCTATGATTTTGACATTATGTATGATAGGGCAGACGTTCTTCTAAATGTTCTTAAACAACAACAGGTCAGCAGAAGAGAAGTTGTTTAGCTGCTTATAATAATAGCAAGGTTATATTCCTTGTAAACTCTTTCCCTAACTTTCGGTCTCTTATTGATCCTGACCGATTTTTTTTTTTACTTCGTTCGCGACTACTCTCATCGGTCTAAGGATGTGCTACTGTCTTCCTTATTAGTGACGGAGCGTGTATCGTGGTCGCCTATAAGGGAGCAATCTGAATTCGAGAGCTACCTGCACCAGAAATGCATCCTTTCCTGGAGTAGCTGAACTTGAAAGACAAAAAGCAGTGAGAACTCTTTTAGGTACTTAAGAGTCTTTTCCAATTTCTTAGATAATTCTTTAAATTGTTCTGCCAGCCCGCCCCGTAAAGTTCATTTAACTGTTTTTTTGCCGTCTTTGGCTAGTTGCAAGGGGCAGCTTTGAATCATGTTACCAACTAATTGACTGTGTCTGAGAATTTCTATGGGTAAAAACTTCTCGAATAACGTTAGAAGCTTATCTACCAAATCGCTTTTATCAGTTACTTCGAAAATGCTATCATTTCCCCTATTGTATCGATGTCAGTTTCCTCGAGAGTTAAAATTGACTAGATGAATTTCCGATCTTTCTCGCCACGGACTTCAAAGGCGGGTACGCGTGCTCGTAAATGCGTCTTGTCGTTTTAACCAGTCGTGTGCACTCCCGGACTTCATTCCTGATGTTATTGGGACAAATCTGAATTCCAATGTGGACATTTTCATGAATGTACTTCCTAACTAGATGTGTTTCATCTGAGAGAATATGTAGTTGCCCGGTCAGCGTTATCATACAGTTCACTTGGAGCTCTATTTTTGTTTCTATTGGACTAGCCCATTCACTTCTGGTTTATGTCCGAGGTGTTTTGTGTCCTAATTCACGTAGCACGCCTGATATCTAGTAGTACCATTTATAATTGTTGTTATAGGATTCTACTAGGGGGTCCATCATTCCTGTCATATTTTAAGTCTCTCACTTATACATATTTAAGTAATAGAACTTGTAAGTAAAAAATGACGATCCATCTTGATTATGAAGTGATAAGGAAAACATCGACGATATTTTATGGCCCTTTATTACTGACCGCAGCATATTCTTTACACACGGATCACAAGAGCCTCCTTTTCGTGTTACTGGACCAATGTTACTGGTACAGCCAGTCTGTTTCTTCAAGAAGGGCTCGATATGAGCCCGTTTACATTTTCTGGAACTGCTTCTTTGTTCCGGGCGCTTTTGTTACTTTGAGAACGTTGAAGCGCACTGTTTTTGAGAGGGGACGGCACTCTCCGACAGTGACAACGTCGCCCAAGGAAACGTCACGGAAGCAGGGCGAGAGGTGCACAGACATGTTACGATGCCGACGCTCGAACCTGTAATTTAGATAAACAAATAACGGAACCATTAATCAACTACAGATGTACCATCTTGGCAGAATTAATTCGTATTTATTCATTCACATAACAATTTGCGAGGCATCGTTTTCTATTATGCAGTATGTTCATTGATATTTTCATCGATCACTATGAGTCCAAATAAAGTTGTTCCTTATGAACATCAAGCCAATGCCTATGAACATTATAGTTATAGCTATACCATCTCAAAGACGCAGACTATAACATAGCGATGCCTTTACGAAATACTCCGTATTTGGAAACAAGACCGAACTCATACTTTGCCAAGAATAAAGCCCCTAGACGAATGGGCTAGCAATACTATCGCTTGTCCACTTTCGAACCAAAGAGTTGAGAACGCTGTCGGCGTTTTTTGATTTTTAAGAGATTCGCAGGATTTGTTTGCCTTAAAATGTGATTGTAGTTCGACTACCATCGATTTACCCACATAGCCCCTTTGACGACAAACAACTCGGTTTGCGAAGGCTATCATAGGATGTATTGCCAATTGTAAAGTCTTAACTTTCCGTTTTGCAAAATATAATATACCACTGGGCTTTATTCCTCATTATTATACTCACTAATACTTTTATTTAGCATAACCTCAGCTTCAGAAGGGACTGGTAAAAAAAATCAAGCAAGATTGTCTGTTCTTAATATATTTACCTGTTATATTTACGGACGTAGTGCAGATAGTCTCTGCGGATAACGATTGTCCGTTGCATTTTCATCTTGATAACAGTTCCTTTAAGGATACGGCCACGAATGTTGACATTGCCAGTAAAGGGGCACTTTTTATCGATGTAGGTACCTTTCAATGCTTCAACTGGGGTCTTAAAGCCCAACCCTACGTTCTTCGAGTACCTTTAAGGCAAAACAGTCGCTTTAATTAATCAGTATGATGTATGTGCATATATAACTAGACAATATTTTAAGATAACAATCACACAAATCATAGTAGAAATGAAAATTTTATACAAGTTTATTTTTAACAACTGTTATATGCTACCTTCCTTTAGTGACAAACATGCGTATACATACGATTTCGACCTAGCGCTTAGGCACCTCTCCAGTGTTTAAACCAGTGACGCACGTATGTTGTAGCAGAACAAAGAACTATGAAGCAAACTCCGAGAAAACTGCAAATCTTCTACTATAACATAGCTTTCGAAATCACGTACGTTCAGTAATCGAGCGACGTACAGAAAAAACTAAAAGCGACTTACTCAATTGTCAACATACGACTAAATGTTTGTTTAAAATACAAACCTAACATGGCGAACGGTGATGGGCTTACGCGCGGACGTAGCCTTACGATTAAGAAAAACTGTTTCCTGCTTCTGATACGCTCTCTCGTTCTGCACATCCGCCATAGTGGATTTTTACGCTAAAAAACAGCATGAACAACAACACCCTTCTTGTAGTAACATATACAACCAACTGAAAAACACATTACATTGTAACAAATAAAAACCACACTGACATTTAATCAAAAAAAGTTTATTGAGCTCCGATTTAAATCTAAGTGCGGAGCCCGTCACTGTAAATTACAAATACACCTTTTTTAGTTAATGCTATGAACTTGGTTTGAAAAAAATGATTATGCTCGGTGTCAAACAAGAAGAGCGCACGGGAACAACTACTGTCTGGTGGTACAATAAACTACGTATGAAAATATTAAGCCGTGAAGTCAAATTCCAACAATCCAATGTGTCGAGTTTTCGGCATAGATACCATAGGTACCGTTGACTGATACGATTTTTATCACAGAGCTAATAATTGGCCTGAATATTGTATTAAGATTGTTAATAAATGAGCTTATATAGAGGAATGCCAAATCAATCCAAACATGCCGGGCATTGTCCAGCACAACGCTTAGAACACCAGGTTCATCATTAGATTGGCCTAGATTATGCACGTATCTTCAACACAGTGGCACTATTACGATTTTTGATTCTGCCCAGAACTTCATTGGAACAAAGCCACACTCAAAAATCACACAAAAAAAACTCACTTTCTTACAATCCACGTGGAAACCTACCAGCACTTCTCTGTGTACACGGGAAAAGACCGGAACATGCGCAGGCCTACACCCCGAGGCGGTTTTTCGAAAATGAGCATAACCATATATTAATATTTGTTTCAAAAGACAACGCCCGGACGAAGCATTATAACCTGTAAAATTAAACCTTAACAGGTGAAACAAATGTGACAGAGAAAAGCATAGATCTACCTTATAGACAGGAATAACTGAAAATATAAATCTTGAAAGGAAGTGATCTAAGGATGACAATTTCGAGGAAAACAATCATGATCGTTGCCGAAACCCGGGAAATTTCAAATGAACAAAACCGATGTTTTGTTCACCCACACACAAAAGCGTTCACCCGCCAATTCGGGCTGTTGAGCTTAGCGTTATATTTAGAAAGTATGCCTTGCTATACGTTTTAATGTAGGAACTGTAAATAGGTTCTTTTGCAAAGTAAAAGTATCAGGTTAGAATGCATATGTCATAACTATGATCAATTGTTGTTGCTTGTTGAATTCAGCGAAGAAACCATATTACTTGAAACTTTCGGCGAAAAAGAAATACACAATTAATCGTAATCGATGCTTTTCAGCAATCATATTTGGAAGTAAAATGTTGACCTCATTTATTGTTTTTCGATAAAAGAACATCGACAATAAGTACATCTGTATTTATCTAAGGATAGACACAAATATCAAAAATTGTTAGGTGAATTAATCTTTAAAATTTGTATTAGTTTTATGTAAGTGTAATCGTATGTTTTATTTACTTCTCGCTGCAACTACCCTTTATCAATTACAATTAATAACTCAACTTAATTAACCTAACTGACAATCAACTGTGATGTCTACAACATAGATAAATCGTAAAAGAAAAGAAATTAGTTGAAAACTTATATTCAGATTAACATATATCGATCTTTAGCTAGTTGTGCATGTCTTTTTGCCTAATTGTATATTTACAGGGCAATCTCCAGATGACAGAGGATCACATCAGCAGGTCGAATTAATAATGTTATTTTTTCGGAGATAGCATTGACACTTTAGCAGATCTATTTTCTGAGTAACGTAAGTTGAATTTGGTAATGTATTTTTTACTATATTTGTTGGCGTGGACAATGCAATATGCATAAATTTAGTAAAACTGTGTTACAAGAACTGGGCTAAAAACAGATATCTAAGAGGTCTAGTGGAGCTTGAAGCGGTACAGAGACCGGTTTCATAAGCTGATTTATCATAGCTCGAATCTGCATACCTGTGTGAAGGTTTTGTCGAATGGATGGGTAAACAAAACTGCAGCTAATGACGCTAGGGCCACATATGGAAACCGCATCGCTACGGGCTCATGACTTCTGATAATAGTGTCCAAAGGATACCAGAGCCAAAAAGCTACGATGCATTCAAAGCTGAGGATTGAATAGAAAAGGCTTTTTTTTTAATTAAGAAACTTAGAAAACATAAATAATGTTAATAAATAAACAGTGATACCATTGAAATATAAAAAAATCAGGGTGTCTATTTTTTAAAAATGCAGCATCAACACTTCACTGTTAGTTAATCAAACAAATTCTTATTCAAACGTAAAATTATGCACTATATAATTATGAATAAGGAAAATTATATAACTAAATACGTGTCTATGGCAGATCTGTGAGTCTATATATTGACCTACACTGATGCTAGCTGCAGTGCAAGTGTTTCTTTGAGTGAACCTATCTCTCTTGATGATCGTATCCTTCCTCCATAGATGCAGTTTTCTTTCATTTGTGAGCCAACAACTGAAGTACTGCCGTTCGATAAAAATAGCTTCGTTTTGCTGAAGATTCTCTTCTCAAACCAGTATCGTTGCGTATTTTTCATTATAGATAAAACGCATGGTATATGATAGATTAATAAATAAGAAAATACAGAATTTCGATAAGACAAAGCGTAATTAGGGTTCCTTAGTTGATATAATAAATAATATGTTCACTTTAGTTACCGAATTGGCTACAAATCAAGACAGGACGAACATTTATTCAAGCCAAAAATTAAGCAGATATAGATTCCGTACAAAACATTTGTTAATCTCGGGGTGTGTTCATGCCTCCCCGTAGCTAGCTTGTATATTATATAAAATTATATAAAGCTTGGGGGTATTATATAAGATAACCAGGGTAGGATAAAATGTTACATACACTGACAATAATATGACGATACGCTAATCCCCCAGAAGGATAATAAAATGTTTGTCTACTAAAACTAAAGACACGTGGGGTGCTATAAGTTCAAAATACTTTTCGCGCTGGGAACCAACTCTGGAAAGAGCAATTCCTAACAGCAGCAATGAACGACAATTTGAAGTATGTAGTCATAAGCTAATCTCATAGTTTTTTTCAACCTCGGATATGCAGTGCAATAAAAGCATGAGAACCAAATCATACGCGTTTTTATGTAGAATGGTAAAATCCAATTGCTATAATGATATATATATATATATACATTTTTGAACAAACGAAATGGACTAAAAGTAGGACGAAATTTATGCTCTCTATTTAGTTTCGATGACTAGCATGCTATGTGCTAAGGATGCCTAAAGTTAATAAATAACTTAGCTTAAACATTTTCTTCAAATATAACACATTCCTTTGTGAGGTAAGATAGAAAAAATCATGGACTATACGTACGAGATCTACGCTGGTAGCTATGATAACATATATTTATTTGTTTAGCTAATAGTTTGCACTCTGATTGTACCTATGTACAGATTCTAGTCGTTGCACTATTACAACAAAAGTTTATCCATATTATAAAAAGAGTAGTCCTACGGATAATTAACTTACCATATTCAATCTGTGAGTACATGCTAGCTGTTAAGTTATTGACTACTTTTAGTGTACAAATATACTCTGCTGAATGCAAATCAGTGTTAGATCTTCAGAAAAAATGGCAATTAAAGACCTAGGTAGACTCTAGATATAGCCATATCAGGACCAACCGGGTGCACCAAAAAGAGCGGGCAATTTTGCTCTCCCATCGAGTATCACTTCTCGGTAATGCCACAAGTCACAAATTAGCTTTGATGTCGTGAAACCGATAGCAGTTTCATTGCAAAGGGTGCTTGTCGTCACACTTTATTTGCACGTTTTGTAAAAAGTCGATTACAATAGATATGCCGTTTGTTTTCCCGATTCGCGAAAATTCCAAAGAAATTAATTTTTCAAAAAATGGCATGAAGATTCTTTCGGAGCCAATATAGACCGTAGAAAAAGTAGCTCTACCTGTGAGCACACGTCCACACTGTTAAATGGTGTGTTCAGCCCCCGAACCGCTATCAGGGCTCTCGTGGGCGCTCTATACGAAGAATCCGCTTTCTCCAAGTCTCATAAAGTAATATATACCTGATATGCTACTTAGGACTTTTTTGGACAACCGTTTTATTCAGATATTAATTGTTAAATATCCTAGATTATTAGGTGACCATTGTATCGGATCACATTGGAGCTCAGTAACCGTATTTACGAAACTTTAATACGAAACCAGTTTGCATGATGCCTATCATATCTGCATATGTTATCGCAGATATTTGCGATTGTATCACAAGTGGGCTATCGGCGAGAACAAAAAGTTGTTTTCCAAAAAGTTCCTTTCAGAAGTTTACATTTATTGTGTTGAATCTATTACGTAACACAATTTCTATCGGTAGACAGAAACCATTAGAAATTACTTCAGTAGGTAAAACTATAAAATACTGTCAGCTAGGCTTATGATCAAAGGTCAAAATAGGATGTTTATCACCGTATTGTGACCTTTAAACATATATTTGTTGTTGAAGCTATTTCTTGAATATATAGCAAATTATAGTTAAAAAATTTTATATTTTTTATATGTCTATTTTTGTATAAGTTTTTTTGTAGTTAGCTTTCATATTTGGTATTCTATGTTCGATCAAGGTTACTTGATATTTTCATTGATTTTGTGTGTGGACCAAACCGTTTACTTCTTTCGATTACATCCGGTAAATCTAGACAGGTTGCAATAGACAATAGGAAATAACTATAATAATAATAATAATAACAATAGGAAACTTGAAAGGGTCCGCAAAATTTCCAAATTGCATTAAGATAAGAGGACGGATCTTAAAAAACAATGAACTGCTCTATGACTTTAATGCTTTTTTACAACCGATTATACAATTTACGGTAGCTGCTTCCTTCTCCAAAATCTGCTGAGCAATGCAAAAAATGTCTGAGAGACTTTGGATGTGTAAAGTTGTACCGAAGTATTTACAATATAAGAGCTGCAAAATCTCTAAAGATCTGGTACCGATGAAACGAAATGTGACAAACACCTTGTCCGTTGTCGAATTCCTGTTAATCCCGCAGGCCGTGACGATAATGAGGTCACAAACGAGGCAGCTGGCAGCCATATACAGTAAAAAATACAATAATCTGCTCTAAACCATGCATGCTGGGCTCATGTAATTACAAAAATCAACTAATTGTTTCTCTTTGTCCTGATGGATATTCTGCTAACTGTATGACGCATCCTATCTGCTCTTACGTTTTGACGTTATCTGAGGCGACGGTTGGTTAGATTGTCGAGGCGAAACAGACGAAGACAGTCATTCGGAAAATAAGTATGTGAGCCTATTTAGTACTATGCTGATTTTGTGTTTTTGGGTGTATCGAGCATTAAAGTGTATGCAGTGCGATTATGGAAAATGCAATTTCAGCCTTAGGACAGACATCACAGGCCGTGTTTGTCCATCGCACGCTTTAGAATAGGATGATTATGAGCAGCGTTCCGTAAATAAGATTACTGTCTAACGCTCCGGATACCGTTATTGGATTGTTAGAAGGTGGCATTGACAACGCTTCAGTTGGCTGTCATTTTAGGGACGGGTGCATTCTGTTGTATTAGAACGGGTATCGAAGAGCCGATAGTTGTTCCGAGGCTGCACATGCTAACAGACAACAATTCGTTCTTTCGAAATTTTCGAATTTATTTCTCTACAAATCTTGACTACGGAGTAAAAATATTGAGAGAAAGCGATTCGAAATTTAAATATGCTCATCATTTGTAGTGAATTGTTAGTAGTTCAGAAACAACTGTTTATAGAGGTGAGATATAGGTCGTCGTTAAAAAATGGCAATATCACACTGACCATTAACCATTTACTTGATTTGGGTTTTATTCAGAGACAGTGCCAAAGCTTAATTGGCGCGTTTAAGAATAACATGTAACCGAATATGGTTGGTTCCAAATCCTACAGTAGCAAAGCGGTACTTTCAACATAAGCAACAGCTGTTATCTACACTAAATAAAGCACGTGAATTGATATAGATACGATAATAAATGACCACTTAACAATGTGCCTTTGGCTAGCACATCAGGTATATATTATGTTCTCTGATATCATCATACAGTGATGTTCTTCCCATTTGTTTTTGCTCTATGCTTCGACTTTTTCATTAGTGAATGGCTGTTTCGACAGAGACAGGTCTACATGGCAGCAGATCGCAACAACCTTAGTTGTGGGTCCGCTAGTTAATCAGTTGAATTAATTGATTGACAGAAAAGTTTCGAAATACGTTTTTAGCTTCAATTTTCGTCATCTACGTCAAGTGCTAGTTTCATTCCATCATATAAACGATCATATGATGTATTATTGTCTGTTACTTGATTTTGATTTCGAGTATCGTGCCCCAACGTATCCTGGTCCCCACCATGTTTGGCTGCTGATATTCCTGAGAGCCGCCGGATTCCTTGGGGGTCGGGAGTTCCCTCAACCATATCGATCCACTGAGCGTTGAAGTGGCTGAATTTAGCCGCTCGGGCTCTGGCTGCCCAGTCGGACCCAGTTTCAGATAGAAGGTCCAACGCGGCGTCGCATACTAATTGGACGCCCTGTCGATTAAAATGTCATATTAGCATAGAGAACTAAGTGGTATTATTTTGTACCATAAACTAATATGGCCAGCTTTTATTCCTAGTCCTTCTTGTTAATTAAAGTGGTCCCTTTACTGAAATCTTGAAGACTTTAGTATTTCAGAAATAGAGTAGTTTAATTGGAAATAACGTCAGCATTTACGATTATTGAAAAATCAGCAGCAAATAATATCATACAAGCGGCCTTATAGTAATACCTTATTAGCATCGTTTAATAAGTCTAGCAGATAATTAGCTAGGGGCGTTTTTGCAAGGGCAGCTTCGCGTGAAGGCCCATGTCGAAGTAGACAGTAGAAGACCCAAAGAACGTGAAAAACGACGGTATCGTTTTCCTATATTGCAAATTAGGAAATATAAGGCGAATATTAGCGTAGTTAATATCCCTGCAATAATGGTTAGATGATATACATGACTCACAATACTTTTTGCCAGTATTATGCGGTCTTGAATAGCCAATTGAAATCTATTACGCTTCAGACGAAAGGAGTGAAAATAGATACCGTGCAGACGGCTTCAGTTACCTGGCATGCGTTCAGGATCGTTAACAGCGGCTCAGCGTGTTGCCCGTCGACGAAGGCCAGCGCAACTTCAGCATCATTCTCTACATAAGTGGCACAGAGAGTAAGAAGATCGAGCGTTGGATCGTCTTCTGCAGTGAATTTGCCTTCGACAGAAAGCCGAGATGCCGCTTCTCGGAGTTGGTGGTTTAGCCAAGCCAATATACCGCGACGATTTACCTGACGAGAGACCTGACGATGACGACATCCAAATCTCTTATTCCACAAATTTTTACTACTCTTCCCTTTTGAGATCATTTGGAAATATCTTTTTTTTTTTTTTTTTTTTTTAAGATATAGAATCGTCACTTGCTCAAACGATTAAAATATATAAAATGCTTGCGCAAGATGAAACTTCAGAACATGAAAAGGCAGTGAGAATATGACGGCTAGGGGTCAGATTAGTCTTCATCTGAAGCTCTAAAAATATCTAAAAAACCCTCTTTGCTGTTTCGTACTTCTCGTTAATTAAGAAACTTGCCTTTTCAGGAATTACGATATACCGACCTGAAAGAATTCAGTTTGATCAAGATTGGCTAAGATTCGTGCGCACTCTAACGCCATCGGTGAGCAGAGTGGCGATGTCAGCGGCTCGGTTTGCATAATTAGCCTTTCGGTAAATTTGTCCACGTGCTCCAAAAACAGCTGCTTACTTGGGCCTTCATGCATAGAGATGTTTCGCACCACTGAAATGGTAGCATTGTCAAGATTATTCATACACTGCAAGCTCTGAATGTCTCGACGTACTGGATAAATGAGTTTGTTACTAGCACATAAAAGTACATGCTCCATTATTATTAGTTCCTTATAAAATACCTTTAAGTAGACGAGAGTCGTTGTTCTTCAGAGCTCGCTTAATGAGAAACTTAAGTCCATTGCGTTCGCAGATAATTTGGGCGCAAGATAAATTTGACGCTAAAGCTTGGGCTACAGCAGCCAGTTCAGCCGAACATTGGCCATCAGTTCCCTCGCCTTCCAGAATCAGGCCTAGCACCTGCACGCATTGTCGCTCAGTTAGTTTATTTGCCAAGCATGATATTCTATTTGTTTTCGTTTATTTATATGCACTTATAAGATAAGGAACCAAAACTTCCCTAAGTATTTTCTCTTATTAGTTGTTTCTAAGGCTATCTAGACTAAATTTGATACTTTGCACGCACTAAAAGTGTCAGTCCTGATGATCATGTTCATTCAATATAACCACTGTTCTACAATCGCAGCTTCGATTCTATCAGCCATTTCAAAGTATTCTTTTTCGAATTTGCAAATATAGTGGGGCGCTGAAATGAGCTGCGTAGCAAAAGTTACAGCGGAGTCAAATGCGGGCTAAGAGCGGGCTAAAAGTTTTCGAAATACAAGAACTCGAAACGGTCAAAAAGCTCAAGCGGTAGTTTAATCTAATCTCGAAAAGACTACATCATGGAGTTTATCTGGACGGCGAATAGGCGCTTGAAACTCTGCTCTCCAAAACAGCCGTTAATTTTTATATAAAAATTATAGTTTATTAAAACTATATTTCTAAGCCATTTTATTGAGTTTTTAAGCATTTTAAATCTAAACTATGTCAAGGATCGTTTGATTGTCATAGAAATCTTTCTTATATCTCTCAAAAACCTTATGAAGACTGGCAATAGCGTAGACCAGCGATTTCGGGTAAAAAAACTACGATAGTAAGGTTTTGCCCCGCGCGAACACATTGGGTACTACCTGATCTATGCCTAAATTAAGAAAACAACGTACGGGCTTCCGCAAATGATCAGCCTTTTTGTCGTTCTAGATAGCACTGGCTTTCTTCTAATGCGAAGAACAGCGGCTGAAGGCATATCCGCTATGACGAAGAACCCATCGATGCATGGTCGAATTTAGATGCCCCTCCTTATCTCTACTCAAATGTGGGCTGTATCTTTGATAAATAAAATGCTCTACTTTGTAAATAGTTCGTATAAGCTTGTTGTATAAACTTGCCAACGTTGTTCTATTACTCTCTTTAGCAGAACCATGCAATGAGGATTTCGAATATATGCACAATTTCACAGAAGAAAATAGAGTCTCAGCAGTCAACACATCTTCGATGTATGTCACCGTGACAAGAGCTACTGTACTGCTACTATGTACAATAGAACTATATTGTTTACTAGCATAAATCTTTTACTTACATGTTCTAACAAATGAAGGGGCTGTACACAAAACAGATTTAATATTCAGACAACTGGAACTTGCGTGTCGAAATTAATTAATACGTATATAGTCCCTAAGAAAAGATTACTTTGTAAGAGTTGTACCAGTTGCCCCGCAGCGGGCAGTAATGGCTGTGACACCGCGAGGACCGACTCCGTATACAGTACATTTTTATAGCTATGATATAGATTTAATAAAATTAATTAAAATAAAAAATATTAGTACAATAGTATCGATTGAGCTGAAAATTTGCCATCCGATGTATCATCAAAGACGCCAAGCTTTGTACCACGTGTGCAGCATCCGTGTACGCGAAGTGCGCAATGAATCTACTGTCTGCAGCGATAAGTAACAGTATTCGAAGCACCTAAAAGATGTGCAAAACGGGGCAAATACGGATTCAGAAAATTCGATTTGGTAGCTAGTAGGGTACGGTCGTCGTCATGTACAGTTTAAATTAAAAAGCGTTCAATGTGACATATTTATAACTATCATCCTGTGTGTTCGTTACGAAAACGCTGTATATATACCCGAAAATGCATCTGGGCATATTTTAAATACAATATTCATGGAAGTTTACATTTTCAAAGAGAGCGCATTCCCCATTACCTGGTTTCGTTGAGATGGTTTTTCGGAAGATCCCATATAAGTGACGAGTTTCGGTAGAAGGCCACAACTGACTAGGGCACAACGGCAGTCGGAGTTAAAGCTCAGGTTGTGAATCAGCCGAAGCGTCTGTTCGGTTTTAAGATGTAAAAAAAGAATACGTTGTGAGCGCGTATAGGAAACGGGGGAAGGTAACTTCTATGCGTATCACGCTTCAATGTGGAGTCAGTCCTTCGCGGCAAGGAACATTTTAAAATTGTCTCGTTGTAAATAATATCATGAGCATGTTATCCGCAAATATAACACGTTATTATTTAAAAAAAAAAAAAAAAAAGTAATAAAAAGCTCTGCGTTTGCACTTTGTTTCCTTCTTCAATGAACCTAGTTAAAATATTTCGCTATTCGCTAATTTCAGTTACAGACCATGGATGCGATTTCAGTGTCGTCCGTCGGTATAATTTGGCAGACCTTATCCAATGCCGCAGGTTGGCCTATATCATGTAGGTTCTCCTGGTATATGCTCAATTTGACCAAAAACGTTAAAACAATGAGCAGCAAAGATCGACTCTTTCGGTCTAGGCATGATGTTAGAAGTGGAATAATACCTGTCAGAAGAAACAGTTCACGGAGCAACACAGTAGGGTTGGATTATTTATAACAAGACAATATGGAAAAAATAATTTCCCTTTTTTATCATCATACCATTAAAGGAGTTCAGATCGAGTACCTTTGCATCTAAAAATATTTGTAAATCCACAGACAGTCTTTTTCACTAGCATTTTTTCCTCGGTATACCGGCTATGTAGTAATGTGCTTCCTGTCACTTTGTCATCCTTGCCTACATGTTTGGTTTCGATATGACCTTTGTTCCTTTCCTCGCTAGCTGTCCCTTCTTAATCTTCGTTAACCATAACGTTGTCAAAAATTAGTTTTTACGGTAGCCCTTCTTCACCTGACTTAGATCAGTAACGGCTACCTGGCCTAATTTGCGTAACACGTCGTCACCGTTCAACTAATGTTCGTGTTGATCTGGTTGAAGCCATGTTAAGGTGTTAAAAATATTGTTTCCTTTCTATATAAAGCGGCTTTGAATCTTACTTTTTTTGAATATATTTTCAGGGTTCAAAAAAAGATTACTGAATATCATCTCATAATTCATTTTTAAACCTAGATTACTGATCAATACGCCGCCGAACAAATACGTGAACTACTTCCACAAGAAAAGCCAACTAAACTAATACAGATAGTTCAGGCAACCGTTTTACTATCGGTTAATGTATAAGAAAATAACAAGAATAACTGAATGCAACCAGAATCAAAGTATACGGTGCATAAGCTTCGATATTTTTGCTACTAAAAGCTGACCATAACGGGTCTGATTTCCATAGATAACGGTTTGCGCTGAAATGTAGAAAACAACAACATTTAGGCGACATTTGTATGCATTAGCACATATTTGTTAAGATTGCCTTGAGGTTTTTCCATATTCTCTTTTAGATTTTAGATAAACACGAATAACTGAATAAGTAGTACCCCTGTATATATGCCCGTTCCTCTTTATCTAGTTTGACATCTCCTGCACCCAAAAGCTAGGATATGCTGTTCGTTAGTGTACCGCTGGGTGCTAGTTGAGTATGCATAGAATTAGCTGAAATATACCTACAAGATGATGAAGGTTGTCCGTATTTCTCAAATATGTACCTTTATTGACGATTCGAGTTTCGTTTTTTAGTTCCGTAGAAATATTGAGCAGTAGACTAAACGCGGCAATGAGCATTGTGTCCTGCTTATGCAACACGGCAGTGTAGCTCTTCGTTAGATTCTCAAACGCTTCGAGATCGTTCGACAACTGAGATTCCTCCAATTCGTGCAGCACCTGAAAATGGCGAATAGCGATATTAAATATTGTCAAAAGACAGTTGATTATCGAAGGCGCGTGAAGACATACCGCATACGTCGACGGGCTTGTTTGAAGACTATTCCATAATGCAGTTTTTCAAACAAGCGATTCGTCTCTCTCCTTTTTGTCACTCTTACTTTGCCATAGCAATGTGGACTCTAATTGTATCGAGCGCTGATGATGCAACGGAGATCTAAAAGAATCCAATCTGGTTACCTGTTGCGTTTTGGCCATTTCGCCCTGAAGGAGTTCCATGGTGAGCGAGCCGACCTTGTGGTCGGCAATTACAGACGCAAATGTAGTAAATCTTGAAAGACACTGGAAAAAATTGAGTATATTCGAGGCAAGCGAGTAGTTCCTGTGTCCCTCCTCACGAAGCGTGCGCGCTAAGGCGCCTAAAAGGACTTCATGTTTTATTAACGCTTCCAGGTTCTCCGTATTCTGGGCAAGGTATAAAATCTTTGATGATGCGTCTACCTGCAAAAGTGAAGTCGGACAACTTCGCTGCTATTGCAATCTCATCGTACGTCACGGATAAACAAATAGATGTTAGTTCAATCGAGTCGAGCGTTGAAAAAAATTTGTGAGCTCTGAGAATTTAATTCACATATTTTAGAAATTCGACATTTCAATTGGATTGTTGCTTCTACGAAGATGTGATGAGATTCAGGACTGCTTCAGCTTTTTTTTTCGCAAACAGTAAAATTGAATTTAAGTTGAAGAGGGCCCAAAAAATGCCCCCTAGCATAAATGTTAGACTAAATCTGCATAATCTGATCAGAACTTGCGCTGAATACGTTAAAGTACTTCATAGGATTATGCATAGTGTTTTCGACGCTGTTACGGTGCTCCGACAGGTCTTAAGATTGCTTGTTTTTGATGAATTAATCTATATAATATGATGGCACAAAAAACAATCGTAGTATAATTTGTGTGTCAGCTCTTAGCTTTCTTTACTCCATTGTCAGCGTTACCATGTTTGCGTTCGTTACCGAGTGAGCTGTGTGTTTTTGAATAGGCAATTGGCTTGCTGCGTTTGCACTTTCGCCTATAAATAACTGAGTTAGAGTTACCTTTCGTTCGTCTTCGTAAAGATTGTCAACGTAGTTGTCAAGCTGGCCCATGCTCACCGATGGCGGTTCTCCATTTTTCGGACTACTGACTGCGCACTTTTCTCGTCGTGTCCTTAAGTAGTGTAAGAGCTGTTCAATTTCACATAAATTTTGAGCTTTTGACAACAATTTTGGATTTTTCTCACATATATCCTCGGCCAGCATAACCATATCAGTGTCCTGAAACACGTCGCGAAATGGGTTTTATCTTTTTTACAACTTTTAATAAAATCATATTTACGTTTGTAATTATTATTAGCACGCCTTGTACAAAATTGATTCCACAGATGCACGAGAGATCAATAGAATTGTGTGCCGTATTATCCAGATGCGCAGTACCCAAAATAGTTGAGCTATAGACCTTAGGACATGACTTGATCTTCTATATTCACAATAACAGGCAGAGCGTTTGTGATAGACGCTCATAATAATAATCAAGATTCAGTCGACACTCATTATAACCATGAATTAAACGTTTCAAAATGAAGTCTACAAACTAAACGTGTTTAAATTTGTCTTATGTGGCACTGGAAGATTCCTGAGGAGCGTATTGGCCTTGGTTTGCCGTTTTAAAAAGGCGACGTTCCTTGATGCTAGACCTCCGCTAGAGAATTTCCTGTTGTTTCGAAAGTATGCCTGTCCTGCTAAATTGAACCAGGACTACGTCGTCTACGTCAATGCCATTTGTGCCAAATGTATTGGGAGCAGGGTGTCAAGCGGTAATCTGCGTCGGAGCACAGGTACGCCGTTTGAGCACGTCAACCTTAGGAACTAACACTTCCCTTTGATCGTACCCGAAAAATTGGTGCTATACAAGCCCATGTGGCCGGCATTGTAGCTAAATAAATCTTCCGAAATTGCTCCCTAAAACGCAAAAAGTGATAGTAGTGAAAATATGTTTTTGACAAAAACATTTTTATGCCATAATCAAAAAGGACGATAAAAGGTTTCCATATAGGACTAACGAGCCTACATTATTTGTGGATACAGTAAGTTCAATGTAGCTAGAAATTAATGACTTAAGTAGTAATGTTAAAGTAGTAGCAAAGTAATGTTAAAAAAATATATTTCTTATTGCATCGACCCACGCTCCAGTCCTTGTCATCAAAGAACAATGTTCAAAAGCGTACCACCGCATACCTTAGTAATTAAGTGATCCAAAATTCGCAGAATAAAATGTTTTTCTAAAAACCACTCTATAAATGCTGCGAAAGCCGTGTACTAACGGTATCAAGGTTCCTAATACGAACGGTCCTTTGAAGAAAGGCAGAGTCTGTAACGATTTCACCTGCCTCCGTAACAGCGCATTCCAGTTCGTAGCTAATAACAATTGCACGTTCGACGGGGTGTACATCTAATTGGACATTGCTTATTCGCCGACGCACCCCACTACGTTGTTGGCCAGCTGGCCCAGACGTAATGCCGAACGACGACATTTTGTCGACACTGTTGTTCCTAATATTCCCTTTGTCACAGGAAATCCTAAAAAAAAAAAAAGGTAGTAAAGCAGACGTAAGTGTTCGATTAGTTTTTGTGAATTATCTTATAATCTTCAATAGATATACCAAGATGATACGCGACGCAATAACTATATTTGGTTCCCTAGAATTTATACCTAATAATATATTTAGTAATGACAAACATTAAAGGAATACATCGAAGCGCTCGTTTTGTATATATCGGACACACTGACTGAGCGCCCCACTGCCGTGGGGTGGTGATCATTTAAAAATGCTTTACTAGCTAGCCAAGTATCTATTCGTCGCTATCGATTCCCTTAACATCTGGAATTGAAACAACAACGTAAATGTTAATCTTGGTAATTACAAATATTGTCAATGGTCAACGAATCTGTTACATGTGTCATGATTACCTACCATCCTTGTACCATAGAATACTGTGACGAAACTGTACAGGTTTCGTGACTTGGGTACCGTATTCAGAATTTGTTCTGCTTTTCTACCCGTTTCGTCGAATGAGTCTGACGCTGAAAATAATGAACCGCCGTCTGATGGTAGTAATTTTCAAGGGAATCACAAAAATGCCCATCAACAGGACAAAGGTTCCTTGTCAAGTACCTTAGAGCGCTTCGTCTTCACTGTCGAGATGAGCTAGTTTTTATAAGCTGTTTCCTAACGCAGTCAATCGTTGACTTTTCCGATTTACTACGAATATTTGAAGCAAGGCTGTTCCACAATAGACAATTTAATACATTTGAATTTAAATAGCATATCTGAATTAAATGAGTCTTGCAATTTCAATAGCTACTTGTAACGTACAATACGATTGTTATTCTATTACGTGTTTGAGTATTTCACTCAGATATTAATTGGTGGCAAAATCGCAAGGAATCTTCAGCATATGTGTATAAAAAAAAATAGAAAATCAAAAGAGAGCTAATATCTCGATGGGATTTTGTTATTCAACATAAGTAACGGGCATATCTTGGGTCCGTGTACAGCATCGACAGAATTGCACTGTACGAAGCAAGGGAACAACGGACTCAACATTACAAAAAAAATTATTGTTTTTACAAAACGTCTGGGGTCATATGCATACTGCATAAAAACGCGCTTGAAAAAATCCATAACAGGGATAATTATCATAAGTTTTGAATAGGTTACATCATTAGAACGATTATGTCATTCTTTTTTATTGTTTGAGATCTAATACTGCTGCGTTTTGTAAAATTCAGAGGGATACCTTTTTGACTACGTGAATACGATTGGTATGACCAAATGAAAACACAATATAAATAAATTTAATCAAAAGGAAGCGAAGTATACGTTTGTTTTCGCAGTATACGCAAGATGCGCGACGTGTCCAGATAAATAACTTTGTTACAATTGAGTTTAAAGCTTCAAAAACTACAAGTTCGCAACACGATGTGTCACAGCGATATAATAACGCGATTATTTGGACGAATCGTTTTAGCGTGCGTTTCCAGAGCGAAAGATCAGATTGGCTTTAAAAGTCTCTGCACACAGGAATCACATGGAATTGTGTGTGTCTTCGTTATTCTGGATAAATAGTTGGTAAGAAAGAAATTAACACTCATATTAAGTTACCTTTGTTAAGTTAATTTCAAGAGGAATTTTCAGTTTATTCGCGGGATGGATGGATGGATGGATGAGCTCCTGATGGCAAAAAGAGCAATTCAAGGAAGCAAAAATCCATTTTATAAAGGAAATTTAACGGTTATGGTGAACTGCGCCATCATCGTTGTGCGAGCTTGGCACACGAGGCTATGGGCTAAGACGAGAATGTAATAAAATTACGCCAGTTTGCATAGCACTAAAATGAACCACTTCTCCATGTCCTCTAATTAGATCTATTTAAGTTAAATCCTTTAAGCTAGAGGTACAATATATCAAGCTTTTTCTTTGCCCGGACCTCGCTCTTCGTCGCGTTCATTTTCACCAGAATAATCTAATTTAGTTAATCCTATTTCTATATGTTTATAATTTTTTAGCTTTCGGTGACGCTTGACGAACGGATGTACCGAGTGTTCCGTGCTAACGAAATACATTATACACTGAAATAATGTCATATCGTTTTAGCATTCAAGAAAATCTGACTGCGAATGATATGTTCAGTTGTGAGCTCAAACTTCAGTAACACTGTATAGACGTCGCCGTATAATTTCGCTTTGCGTGGATCAATACGAAACAACTATGACGTTTTTTCATTGTTTCCGGATTCACAGTGGTTACCAAGGTTAACGAAAATTTTATGGCCATCTATTCAAATTCGCTAAACAGGACCAATTAGATTCCAGGTAATATGATTATTTTGAAGAATACTATCTATATAGTCTTACAGTCAATAGTCGAACAGGGGTACGTGGCCTTCCTCTCAGGTTAAATACATAGTTACTAAACATTATCGATGTCCTTTAAATAATCCTGGTAACAAGGCATGTTGACCGTGTAGCCAGAGTAACATAAAAATTTGCCTAGCAACCATGTAAGTATCGCGTAATACAACTGGGAAAGCATCCGATTTTTGGAAGTTATATGAATGATGGCCAATACCCTCTAAATAATATATTAGGTAAAACGTTTACTATTCGAATTGGAGAAGTCTCCGAAATTGAGAAGGAAACATTGCCGTTCAGCACTGAAATTCTTTATTGTTAGCTTAGCTGTACGTTCTTCAAAGATTTTATTTAAATAACTTAACTCTGGTTAGCTTACGTCGTTTAGAGATCGTCGTTTATAATAGATTTTTTCATTTAACCTAGTTTTCACAGGTGGCACCGACAAATCATAGATAAGCTCGCCTGATAACGAAAGCCAGACATTACTTACGATGAGATTGAAGTTTCTATGAATCTGTTACTAATTCAACTTGATTTTCTCATATTTTCTGAAATAATACGGAATTTCCAATGTAAACCATCCAGTTCACTAAGAGCCGCTTATTATTTGCATTCAAGCTTGTTTCTTTAGAAGCTTCTATAAACTCGTTTCCTTCAGAATTGTCAGTTGCTAACATGAATGAGCTCAGCAGGCGCCATAACGACCTTTCTTTCCTTGTGCAGCCTAAATTAGCTAATAATAAAAATAAAAGTAAAATGTAAATATCTACTTTGTTGTGCTACACATCGTATCAGAATGCATTCAACTTAGCCTATGCCAGCCGATTCAAAGCTCAATGCTTTGATGAAGGTTTTTCGAATTTATGCCATACACCGTTTTTCGAACTATTGCTATCTTATATCTGAATAATAGTTTTGGAAACTTTCTCTTGTTAAATAAACCTTTTTTTCTCACCGTAATACGAGAATTGATATAAACGTAAACGAAGTTTACATCCGGTATAAAACGAACGTTTTTTTTTTTTGGCAAGATTTACTCTAATTAAGGTCCGCAGACAGGAGAGTACATAAAGGCCGTCTCCGTAACGGTGCAGTGCTAACGTGTTTGCTCAGAGGCGTGTCAGGTAGTCTCGAACTGAAACGCTTCGTTTCGCGTTGGAAGTTAGCTGGATGAAGCGTTCAAAAAGATACTTCGGCGTACATGATACAGGTCGAATTCTCCCAATGGCCGCCTTCTATACAACTTGTTGTGTACATGCTTTTTACTTTAGCGCAACTAATTATGCACCCTGCCCAAAAATGAGTCCGTTAAAAGAATAAGATACTAAAATTAAATCATCGAAATTTTAATTTGTCAATATGTAGCAAAAGTGATAAAATTCACACTGTTTTCTCCCCGCTGCTTTTTAGGTTTCCGTCCTAGGCGTTAGTGTAATGGTATAGTACCTAAATGGAAATATACTTAATGAATTTCGAAAATTAATTAATCAGCCTAATTTAACTGTTGTTAGTTTTGCTGCATGCTTGAATGTAAATTAAACTTCTAACCGCTAGTGGATTGATCACAAAGCCTCATTTATTATAGGAGAATATTTTGATATGTTGTGTTTGTTAAATGATGAAAACTATTTAGTGCAACTTGGATAACTTTCGTCGTTCCTAAACGACGACCAATAATTTATTGAGAGAATGTATTATATTAAGAACGACGCTTAAAATACATGTAACCTTTTACTATTCATGTCATATATCAAATAATTAAGTATTTAATCTGTTCTGTTAAGTTAACTGATAAATTAAAAAAAAAAAAAAATCAATTTGGACTGCTTACCAGCACGAAATGGTGAAAACCGTCAGAAACGACGAAAGTTATTCAAGTGGCTGTAACTCTTTAATTGTCACTTCGATGATTTAAACGACACTGCGCTACATCGGTTCGTATATGCACAAATATCACCCGATATTTGGAGCATGTGACAAACATGGCTATGCATTCGGCCACATGTCTCTTGTTAGAAATGAACCTTTGGCTCGCTGACGCTTTTCTTTTCCTATTCGACCTGATTTTTTATCGCCAACTCTGTATTTCGATAATTCAACCTCCACTCGTTCGTGCCGATTTACTAACTCAGCTGCTTAGATGGCAGCGTGCTTTCGTTGCCACAGTAACGGCGCAGGTGCGAGAGGAGTGGTCTCAGGAGACCTCGTCAGAGGAGTGGGGAGCCAGGATCACCGTGCGGGAGATTCAGTCTGCTTTCGGACCAAAGCAAAACTTTGAGCCGAGCTGCGTTGGAAAGGGTCTGCAGGAGGAAAGGGCAGATATCGAAGCTTATTACTGAAGAAGCTTTGCGATCATCGTCCGGAGCTCTGATCAAATAAATACATTAACATAAATATGTTATTGGAACTTTATTGTCTTAATTGAACTTTAAACAATTTTCCACGCACGCTTTCATACAAATTTTAAACTAAAAAGTACATGCGTTCTGTGGGAACATTATTAGAGAATGCGTATATAACAACCGGCTTTTAATAACCTCATTATTTCTGAAGAGCTGTTCGTTTTCTATATATTATGGTAATAAAACGATATTGAACTGAAGCTAATATACATATGCGAGCTATCTAATCTAGACTGTTTGCGTTTGGCGGATCGTAACAAATGTGATCTATTAGCGTTTCCAATCTAAATGGGAACTTTATTTATGCTTGAAATGCAACTTCCCCTCGGAGTCGACCGAAGCTTTATACTTACCGTCGACAATATAGCCCTTCAATTTTCTGTACTTAGATTTATGTTTACACCTAATTTAGCATTAAACCTCCGATTACAAAGAGGAAAAATACGAGTTCTACTATGCACATTAAAGAACGTATAGAAATTTGCACTTGTGCCCGCTTTACGCCTCAAGCGGTTCGCTACGATTTATAGCTCAAAGACAGGGAAAAATATTCGTGTCGCTAAAATTTTACGTAACTTTCTAAAGCAATGCTTAAAACTGAAACCGTTGTTTTTGTATATGATGCAGTTGTGCGATAAGTTACACTTGTGGTTCATTCCCATTTCTAAGGGCAGGTATCATAATGCCTTTCCATATTTTATTTGTAAACATTTTTTAAGTTATGAAAAATAGTTCTCGCTAATTAAATATGCGTTCAAATACAGAAAATGATTGTATGGCTGGAATTAGTTCGTTATTATGCAATGCTTTTTAAGTGGTAAAATTTTTGTTAACAATTCTACCTTATAATAAGGTTATGTACGTGTCTCTCTGTTTTTTTTAAAAACTACAGAAGAAAATGTATGTATGTATGAATCACTATCAACTTTCGTAAAGTTATAGAATGTGCGAGCCACGACAGGTTGTTGTTGCTTAGCACAGTACTCTTCTTGCTATTTTGCTTGAAGCGATTATATGGCAAAGACACGGCGCCTATGACCTAATGACCTTATGATCTAATATCAAACCTTTAGACGAATCTCTACCGCTGGGCTTATTAGTTAGAATAGCCTATTAAGTCCTAAATCCGTCTACGATCCCTTCTACGAGCATAAAAAGAACGCATTGAACCATGCATAACTACTGAACGGGCGAATTCTCCTGGCAACCGTGCTTCAACGGCATTGTACTGCGAATATCGAAAAGATCTGCCCAATCTAGAGAAAAATCACATACCGAAACCTCTGAAGACTTAATTTTGTATGAAATGTCCCGATGAACGAGACTAAAAGCGTGATTTACGCATGAGTCATGTTCCTCGGAAAAAGTGCGGATAAGGGATAATGTAGGACAACTAGCATTGATCCCAACATTATTGAGAAATTCCTTAGTGTATTGATACTTGACCTGAAACATTTTTTAATTGACAATTTATGTTTTTCACCCCCACAGTCGTACCGTATCGAACTCACACAAATAATGCTGATATACTGTTGTTTTTGCAATGACATAAGTAACAGACTTGACTAATTGCCCCCTTGTGGCTACTGTTAAGAAGATACAGCTTTGATTTGCTAATTTTCGAATCTAAGATCAAGTTCATTGAATATGAAAAGTTAACCGGTAGTATAATCTCTAAATTCAAGTAAACCAAAGATTACATGGAATTAATAATAATCTAAGGATAATATTAGTTAAAGCAGTTCAGAAAGAAATACGTTTATTATATTTAAATAATCATGATATAGCTTGAAAAACTTTCGACAATAACGAGCGTCTATCCCTACCGCAGTGAATAGTTAGGAATATTTTTTATTTAAAAATTACGGAACTAACAAGGCCAAAGCATTCCTGTTATGTTGTGGCATGTACGAGCTTATTAGTTGCTATCTGCATGAAGGATTTGACCGGAAAACAGGTCTCCGTTGTTACTTACGTTAGCCGAATGATGCATTCTCCTTTTTAAAAAAGCCTTTTTTTTTACATACTGCATATAGAAACTACAGGGAAAGACAATTTTCGATTTCACTTTTTTAACCTCTACGATGCAGCGTTCAGGATGTTGGTTTGGTAAATCAAATTGCCTGCCATTTTCATCGATCGCGAGTTATTTGTATCTAGTTCCGCAAATGATGAACTTTGTTTAGCAATATTTAGTGCTCTGCCAGAAATATCTACATCATCCAATACCTTACGAAAACAGTGTTCTTTTTTCTAGTTATTGTACTGATTATTTGAAATCGTTTAGAATGTTATGTTTTTTTTGGACGAGCTAAAAACTCTTGGAAACTGCTACTGGTTCGCTACATGGATGAGTATTGCTTAGAATAATAATTAGGACGCATACCTTCATCAGAAATATCGTATCAGAACCTTGGCTTCGGCGATGATAAATTTCTTAAGTTCTACTTAAAATAACCCCACTTATCATGGTTGACATCTGTTCCAGATACAACGTTCACGTAAAACACCGGGTGTACAAGTTATGTACTAATGCAAATAATGATTCTGAGCGTATACATCTACGTTTTTCTTACCCACTTTATACGATTAAGAGATTTAGCCGATCTTTCGGTACAGATCTCCAGTGAATTTGTTCCTGGGTAAGGTATTAGTTTGGAGGATTTCACATTTCACATACCACAGCGGGTCGAGGGGAGGGTAAAGGGACGATCCACATACTCGTGTCTGAAAGCTTAACGAAAGGGTTTAGACGTTCGTCAGCTCGGCAGCTGAAGCAGTCTGAGGAGTCTTTCGCTATCTAAAACTGTGCTAAAAAAGTACTACAAGCGTTGACGTCAGTTTTAGTTCTACTCGGAGACACGAATGGTACAACGGGCATTGGCTATTGAACGTTTGAGCTGATACAAAATGATCTAAAACAGTCTGTTGAGATACGTTTTCTGAGATGATTTTTCTAGAACTAGACAGCTTCCTTGCACTCCGTAATTTACATTACAAGATCTAGAAAGTCCTCTGTAACGTGTAACGTAAAGCTTTTTAAAAATCACAAATTGCTTCATCTAATATATTTAAAAACTCTGAATATTTTCCATAGTTTATTGATTTGTGTGGAATCGAAAATTATTCTCCCTTGAGAAACATCAAAGCTTATGGCTAAGTTCACACGAATATGTTAAATTATCATTTTCGCTCTATGGGTTGAAGAACACGTATTGGAAATTGTTGAAATTCAAGGTAACGATGCACAAAAATATAAAGGCAAGTGCTTTAGTTTAGAAGTCTAAGAAAAAGAAATATGCAAAAAATACAACCTATGTGTTATTTCGTTGCTCGGACTATCAATGTTTATTGCGAGCGAAAAATTAATGACATGGAGAAATACAATATAACAGCTAGGGGTTTACACGACGACAGCTAGAAACCTAATGTTTTTTGTCAATTCGCCCGCATTGTTTGTGGAGGAGCGTTTCGCATAATGCAGGCCATGCCGAAGCAGTGTATGTCCTGAATCCGACGAATATTTGGCTACTTTTCCAGTATCAACATATTGGTTAGAAAACTAAACATTAGTGAGCCGTGTTTATGTTTGTTCGATTTTAATTGATAGTAGAGCCCTCACAGATTGGACCTTATTCATTCAATAGCAGAATGTTGCGTCTCTAAGGCTGGTGAATAACCTGAGGCAAAGATTGCCAATTTGGTAAAGCCGTTTTTAGGATTTAAGACAATGTGTATGGAGGACCGATCATTACGCTTTTAATAACTTTACTGAAGTAACGTTTACTTCCCATTTTTAATGTTTTGTGCACTATTTATTTTTCGCCTGTCTGTGTTTATTGGTCAGGGGTGTTGCATATTTGTTCGTTACATATGTTTACAACGAGTCAGTAGCGTTATGTTTACAGGGAGACGATCCATTTATCTATAATCATTTTCTGCCTTGCATATCGCCTGCAGGCCTTCTGTAGATTGAATAGACACGGGTTTCATTGGATTTCCCTTCAAGTCGTCGAGGCGTTATGTGGGTATCTTATCGTTTGCATACGCGTGGCATGTTGCTACATCTCTTCGAGGGTCTACACCAATCCCTAATCCTATAAGTAAAAAAAAAACGACAGCTATAGTGAGCACTTCCTTATTGTACTAAGACAATGCTGTTATAGTGATAAAATGGTAGAACAAATGATTCGCTTGTGAGTGCTTTTAAGTCCACCTTTTCTTTCAATTATAATCACTTTAGAAACAGAACTTATCGAACATAATAAATAAAACGTACATATAAAGTAACTCAAGATTTTGATATTTAACTGCCATTCAGCTAAATCTTTTCTGATTACGCCTTTTCCACTTACCGACTGAGACACTTAATTTAATTTTAGTTATATTTAGAGTTATATGGAATGTTTGTAAATAATGGATAATATTTGCTGAAGACCCGGTTCGATACCTTTAACTCTAAACTAGAATTAAACATGCCGTCAAAGTGGCGCAGGCCATCATCAACAATAGGACGATACGATAGTAATTTTTGAAAAGTCGTTTACGGTAGAAGAACGTACAAGTGCTTTGAAACAGTATATTGAATCTGGTAGTGACAGTACTTCGCTAATATAGAATCGGAGCTGTTCCAGATGTTATTAGCTGATAGTCTGATACGCTATATCGTGAAGCCTGCCACAATTTCAAGTACATACTGCCTTGTCACTCTTATGGCCTCCTCCTTATATAATTTTAACTTTCTTAAATTGTTTTTTAAATTTTTTCGATTTAAAAATATAATAAATTTAAAAAACACACACACAATTTGTCAAGTTCAGATTGTGTTCTCGGTGAACTCTATAACACCTGATACTATTTCCTAATCTCGCTTCACATAAACCGTATGTATGCACTTTAGCCATTACTTTAGCATATCCTCGTATGCCACTACGTATTTCCACGAGAAAACAATTATCCGGTAATAGAGATTTTTGAATGTTCCTCTTGACGTTTTGTCTCTGAGCTGTTACAGCAGGCCACTATTACCATATTAAACAGCGAATCCTACCCTACAGCGTATACTCCGCACAATCAGTATGAGGACAGAGTTGTTATTTTTTTTTAAATTAAAGTAATTTTATCTTGTATTGCATTTTCCATCCTTTTTTCGTAACATCTAGTTTTCACTTCGGGTGTTTGGGATATATTTACGTCAGAATTTGGGTTGACAAGCAGGCATTTTTCCAAATAATTTAGTCTCCGATGGACACTGAGGAGCGCCCTTATCCATAACGAATGACGTTTCAAAACCCAGTCTTGTAAAGATCGAGCGATTTTGAAAGCCGATAGAATAGTGGTTCTCATAAATGCCACCTTCGTCACATGCACTTGTTTCCGCAGCCGAAACATCATTTCGCTTTTTTGAACATGCAAAAAAGCATATGTATGTATGTACGTGCCTAAATTGGACGTATTAAAGGTTGAAGACTAATTAAGGAGAACTAAAATTGATATCAACCAGACGTCGGTCTGCACTAAGGATTCACAAGATGGTGCGTTCCCAAGCGCACCTAAGTATTATTGGTCGGAATATCTTCAGGATCCCTTCGTGCAGATAAACATGTAACGTACATAAACTTACTAGCTAATTTGGATTCGTGCTGGTATTTCAGTGTAGTTTCACTTTTTGGAGCCTTCCTATAATAGTAATTTACACGTTCGTATTTGCCGACCGCGGTTTCAATGGAGAAAATCGACGTGGGACAAAACAACGTTGCCTGCTTATAGATAATATTAGTTAGCGTATTTATGTACGCCCTGTTGATTATCTCCGTATCGTTCATACGGTCTGGTGGATTTCTAACGACGAGAACGAGGGCGGACACTATAATCGTACGCTGCCGAGTAGTAATAAAGACCGCGTCGCAGGTGTCGCGTTTTAGATCTGACAAAAAATATTATTGACATAATAATCTGGCGCAATATATATAACTGACGAATACGTTAAAATATTCGAAAGGCGTATAATACATGGAGGCGTCCCGTATAGCGTATGTGACGGGTAGAGCGCCGTCTATAGGAAATACCATTATTCAAGATCTCAATTTAAATAGATAAGTCAATCTTAGAAATTTGCACAAACGTATTTTCTAAACTTGATATATTCATTTATTGTCTATTCTAGCTAGAGTCCCGTCTTCTCGCTTAGCTTCAATCTATCTCATTGAAAAACAAAAGAAAAATCTATACTTGTAGGTGTAGACTTGATTGCTTTTTTAGACAGTAACTTCTTTTTTGCGAATTCCCTTGCGAAGATCCTGTTCTATACCAATGGTGTAATCTTCAATATTACTCGCTTACCTAAATGAGGATCTGGGTACATGATAAAGTGCCTTCCGTACTGCCTTAATTATTAAGTGTGTATGTACGGCACTAGAAAACCTTGAAGTAATAAAAAATTATTTTTAAAAAATAGGTGATATGAGAATTTATCATTTTCGTTATATTTTGCAAACTGTTTAGTAGGCAATTTTCCTAAACGTATTTTATGTTGCTGAACCATCAACTTTCCCTGATTTTTTTTTGTTATAGCACCTTACTCGCTGTATTGCCTTGCTTCTATATTTTTAAAGAAGCTTATATGTGCCATGTATTAACTTTCTAATAGCATATGCATGGCCAAATGATAACCGTAAGAGGCAAACGATATGAACGATAAACAGCATCATTGGACTGTGCCAGTTTTCGTTAGAATAGTGCTTTACAAGCATTTACCTTAGCGCCATACCTGCGATGTATACGTACCGTAATAGTAAACCAAGCATATATGTGGAAATATAGATTAATTTTTAATTTTTAGAAACTTAGAGATAATTAGAGACTTTTACTATCCAAGTTGACCATCAAGTCAAGTTACAAAAATCGTATGTTCGCCATAGGTGTGTATGGATTGGCTAACCAAAGAGATGGAGATACACAGGAACGTGTCCATTGTGGCTACGAGCATTTAGTCCGTAAAAACTTGTGCCAGGCGCTGTGTCTGGACCTCTACACTTTTATGCAGGTCAGTTATATCGCATTGATGAATCAATTGGAATTTCCCTTTCTTCTTAACCAAAATAAGGAAAAAAATCAATATCTAATATATAATTCGTTGAGTCTTTTGCGCAGATGAACAGACGAGTACGGGCACTTCCCATGCAAACTTGGCAGATTTTAAGGCTTCACCTTTCCATATTATCAAAACAACGGGCTGTGATATCTGTACTCCATGGGGGACATGTATTTCACAAGCGTTTTCGCCAAACTTCATACTTATTTAGTAGTAACGTTAGTGTTGTCAACAGAAAGAAATCTGGAAAGAGAGCGCCCTAGATGCTCGATGGGTGTCATAAAGCATTCGTTGAAACTGCAGTAGCTCAGCTCCTCCTACTCCTGTTAGCTCGTTCCTACTCCACATAAGAAATGTGAGATCACAATATGCTTTCGTTCATAGTAAAATATATCCTTCAGTATTTCAGAGTGTTCCTAACGTTCTTTTCAGGTGAATTTCGAAAGTAGCTTATTTTTTAACTTAGTAAATATATAATTTAGTAGGTTTTCCGTATGGATCCATAGGACAGCCAGTTGGACCCAGCGTTAAGGTTCGCCTATACCTCAACTCGAAACGTCCTTGAGAAAACGAATTTAGGCCAATAAAATGATGATTCCTGAAAAACGAATTCACCACAATAACTTTATCAGCTATCATTTTCTCCTTAATTAGTTCTTAGTTTTCTATGATTGCGTCAGGAAATAACTGATTGGACATTCAGCCGTATTGAGTCACTTCCGCAGAACGCATGTAAGATAACCCATATGCTTCGCTTATTTTTTTTGTCTACAACACACAAGTATTCTACGGCAGGTCGATTCTGCCAACCGTATTGTAAAAAGCGCTTTGTAAACTTTCCACCTATAAGAGATCGAGTTAGAGAAAATCTTAGTCTGAGCTGCAATCAGGAACGCCGCTTGTGCTTGTAGATATGTCTATATTTTTTACGGAACTAGGCCTTTTTTGGTCAGCTATCGCGGACAACGTGAACGGGTTAGTCTTGATGCTAGATATTTAGTCTCTTTCTAAGCAAGATTTTTATTATTCATCCCGAAGAAAAACCTGTGTATTACGATGAAGCGTTCAACCGTGCAGGTATTTTAATGGTCGCAGCTTACATCCATCGGATTTGTTTTCGAGAGTAACCTATTTTCGATGAGAAAATAGCAAACGAGCTTAAGTACATAAGTCTCGCGAAAACACAAGTTCGGTATTTCTGCTTTGCTAACATCTATTAGGACTGACTGATTATAAGGGTCATGATTTGTCAAAAATTGATGTTATCCTACCTAATCTTTCCTTCTGCTTGTCGCTAATTTTGCCAGGAACTGGTTTACATAACAGAGTAACATTTCTAAATTTCCTAGTAAATCAATATTCCTCTTGTATAATAAGTAGCTGTAGAATGAATAGTTGTAGTCGTTGATGTTTTGGTTCCGGTATCACGGTTCACGTTACGAATGTCTCTTTTTAATCATAGGCTCGTACAACTGAAGATACAAGACGACATCTTAAAGTTACGTTGTTTAGAAAAATGTGCACGTTTTAGTGGGCTATAAACACAGTCTCCTGCTATTTGTGGGCCGTTTTCAACCCGACAGTTGAAAATACGGGCTACTCATTTTTTTTTTTCATTTCGTGAGACCGTCAGCTGTGTGTGTTTAATTTAGCACCACTAGATCAATCGACCAAAACGTAATTCCAACTGCGTTTATGTGCTTTTATCGTTTAGTGCCTACTTTGTTGCGTTTCAACAGATTGAATTTTTTTTCGTTTCTACTGGTGGCAATAAACAACTGGTAACGATCGAACTAGACCTTTTCTCCAAGCTAAACATAAAACTGTTTCCAGCTCATTAATTACTCCGGGACATTTTCTTGTTACAACTGAGCAACAATAAACTGAAAAAAAAAGTTTGTAGGTAACTCACAGGCTACTTTTAACGTCCAATACGGACAGGCGAAAATTCTGAGGGCAAAATTTGCCTATTTATCTATCTATCTATCTATACAAAGTATGGAAAAAAAGTTGCAAGAGAGACGTTGTGTTTTTAAGAGCTAATACTGCATTATCTATCTCCGCGCGCCTCAATGTTATCACCCTCTATTTGTTGCTATTGCTCTATTGCATATAACACCATCAATCAATACATAATAATAGTGAATGAAAGGAACATGCCGTGTCATGATGTGCGCTAGTCAAAAAAGGGCGAGAAAAAAAACACACGAGTTTGACTTATGTGCTGTTTTATTATGATGATTATTATCATTACCGAAAACAAAATGATAGATATCCTAGATGTAGATAAATACTGGTTAAGGGCTATTTCATCTTTTAGTGTTGTGTAACAATAGCCAACCAGTTCGACCAAGGCCAGTCCTGTAACAATGAAGATTTCACTTATCAAACGTAAATACGTATCAACATATGTATCTCGAGGTAAAATCGATTTTTTGCAAGCCCCTATGCAACGGCAACATTTTCCGTATTCCTGTATTCCGTCCACTGTAAATTTGATTCGGGCTTTTAATTTTAATTAATAAATTTGAATTAAATCATAACCCCATTAAAACTATTTGTCTTTTCTAATTTAAACAGTCGTTTGCGATCCTCGCACAAGCTAATTTTCATCGGATAATGTTTTTTGCTAAACGAGAGTAAAAATTACTACAGTCTCTCTCTTTATATGGTTGAAGCTAGAAGAGGACAACCGACTTTACCTGCTTAAAGCAGTTTCAGAGCTCTTGTAGCACATTGGGTTGACAAAAAAGAAAAAACTAATGGATTTTCAGATACTCAAATACAGATTTCAGATGCAGAATTAATAGAGAATTTAATAACTGCATACATTTTCACTAAAAGATTCTCTTTTACAGCTAACGGTGTCTTGGGAGTAATTTTACGTCACTTTGTCAGCTATGAGTGTGTAACATATGGGCAAGCGATATATCGGAACATATCCAAGGACCATTTAATGAAATCGATCAGACCTTTCGAAACGCGTATCTTATTTCACTAATACTTTTGTACCATATATTCATGAAAAAAATAGCATAGAAGTAGCGCAGTCAGTGCAACCGATAAGAAGGTATACGCAGCGTGCAAGAATGCTGTTCTCCTCATCTAAAACCTTATGAAAAGAGCTATAATAACACGTTTAAACATTGTCACTTATCTGTGGGAGATAACAAAAATAGAGAGTGGACTTTCCAGTCAGGACGAATTAGAGTATCGATCTTTTTCTAAAGACGGCTTCCAATGCAACTATGGGACTTACTGAGGTCACGCACGACGGGAGTGTCTGGCTGTTTCTTCCAGAGTTAAAAACGTGTTTCTTAAAAATGATTACACCAACTTGACGAGGACTGTGCTTCAGGACGCGATGTTTAGCGGGAAATAGCAAAATGTGCAACCGGCGCTTCGATGAGCCAATGACATCTATCAGGTCACTCAGCCAAATCCTGCGTAAATCAACCCTCGCAATCTACGCTGGTTACAGCAAAGATGATGTCTGACCACTCCGTCGTGCTCCCTGTGGTTGGAGCACAGAACGGCTGCACTTCAAGCAAATATGGCTTTTTTCTTGACCATGTGACCGTAAAAAGTATTCAACTTTTGCCTGATGGCTTCTCTTGTATTATAGGCCCATGTTTTCAGTCTCCGCAAAAATCCGCTATATTGCACAAGACGACACAACGTTCTATTTGTGCCATACTTGCCATATCTGACAGCGTTAAAAGCGAAGGGTTTATACCAAGCTTTATCTATATTTTATAAGATATTAGTATAATATTATATAATACAGCATTCAAGTATTAACAGATGCAGATGAATCAACCTGAAGGAAATTGAAAAAATCCAGCATGATTCCTTTTTTCAACTAGCATTAACCTGCGTTCAAATGTTTATTTGTACCGTTATCGTGCTTTTGACAACAGCTACAGCAGTTGATGTTACTAACTAATAATAAGCAAACATAAAAAATAAGGTCCGTTATTAAATGAAAATTTCTTATTTGAGACTTCTTACAAAGCGGAGTAAATATTAAATTTTCAAAGGATGAAAGTTTTGAGTTTTGCTATCTAGTAGTAAGTTCAGAAGTAAGTCTTATAAGAAGTGTTGAGTTTTGCTATCTAGTAGTAAGTTCAGAAGTAAGTCTTATAAGAAGTGTTGAGTTTTGTTATCTAGTAGTAAGTTCAGAAGTCTTATAAGAAGTGTTATGGGCCGAAAGTTGAAGGAGAAAAGATCTTTTAAAGATGAATCATTCAAGGTCATGACATTACTGATTGCAGACACTGGCTAGTGTTGATGAACGCATCAGTGAAGCAGTTCCTGCTAAGGGTTCTACACTGAGCTCGGTAGTTCAAGCGCTGAAATCAACACATTAAACGATGAGAGTAGTTGCCAGCATGCGGCCGACAATCAGGGTTCGCCATCTTGATCTGTTTCACAATATTGGGAAGATTTCCATATTCATTTTTCTTAAACGATTATTTCGACGGTTCAATCAATAAGAGGAGCCCAGATTGAAACGTCCGACGTTTAGCTAGGACTGTTCTTCAAAAACTGGTAATTTAAAGTAATGTTTATTTTACAACTGCGCACTGTGGGTGACATCTTAAAGTTTTATGAACTTATAATTTACAGAAAGAGCAATAACTTTGTTGACTTAAGTCTGGAAACAGCTTTAAAGCGACATTTTACTTTGTTGGATTTTACTTAAGTGAACATCCGATTTGTACAAGTATTAGTATATGAAGTTCTAAGTAACAAAAAAAAGTGAATTCCCGTCAGTCGAGCAGAAGCATCTATATTAACTGTTTCTGGCAACGTACTTTTTATTTTCCGTCATTAGCTCATCTTTCTTTTGCATGACGTCTTAACGCTGCCATATCGCTGAAAAGGCTCCATAAAAGAAAGAATCAGTCGATCAATGGGACCCCACATTCTTGACTATGTCGAGATATTTCTGTAGCTACCGCGTTGCTAAACCCGAGGGGTGATTACGTGAGAAACACCTCGTCGTGATGTAACATAAAGCAAAATTCAGCATTAGAAAATAGCATTTAAACAGTTATGCTCTGACGATCGAGTGGGGTACTTGTGCGTTGTCAACTGTTCACGCAGCGTCTGCGAACGTCACTAGAAATGAAGTGGCTGTGAACGCTGTGTCCTCGGTGATTTAGATAGACATATTTGGCTACACGTAGCAAGATTGTTCACGTATGATGTTAGAATAATCCCAGAGGCTGCTTAAACAAAAACTAGTGTAAATATAACTGAAACTTATGGTTGTAGACGGAGAAACGCGAAGTACTACGGTGTTGGGAGCTCCGATAAGATAAGAAGAGCCATAGATGTTCAAAACGAGGTAAGCTTTGCGCCCCGCTCTCATGTAATATGAACACAATACAAACAATCATCAAGGCTTTTAGAGTCGACTTGGAGCTTAGATACTCAGGGCTTAGACCTGACAACATAACCAGATATTAGCGACAAAAGTTTATTTAACATGGAACTATAAAATAGCCAACGATGCACACAGGAACCGATTTAGTGGAAGAATCCCGCATCAAAATATTATTTTCGAGGCTCGAAATGCAAGCTGTGGAGAACTGCTGGACTAAATAATTCATAGCTGTAAGCCGTTTGGGACCTTAAGGAATTAGAGCATTGGCTAGAAAAAAAAAACAAGAAACTACTTTACAAGCATAATCTACTTAAAGGCACATCTTTTCTAATGGAACGGTATTCGTGCAAGCCCTAGGTCTAGCATTGCAACTTAAACTATTCCCCTCGAACCTGATCGTTGTCCCCCCTCGCCGCTTTCTTCTCCACTTTTCGGTTGTCACGGCGGTTGGAAACAACGGAAACGGGTCACACTAACTTTAGCAGGTAATATCACGGAGTACCATCCTTTTTTAGACTAAACAGACTATTTTCCGTCAGCATCATCAAGAAAATGTACAATACAATCTATGGTCTTTCGAACTAGGCTAGCCATATTTTTTATATCGTGCCGACGAGCTTTCGGATAAATACACGAACCTTTTCTTTTGTGCTTCAGAAAAGAAAAAAAGTGCTGCTTTTGAAACATTCAGACAATTTCCTACTAGAGAACAGTGGCGTCGAACTCGCGTAGCGCGCTTGCAGTCGAAGATATCTAAATATTGAAAGCTTGTGTGGTTACCCTATGGAGGACAGAAATTTACAAAAGTATAGTTTAATACCTATTTGGCCTAATTTAAGGTGATTAGCTAAAACATGGTTTGTATCGAGTGACGAGTCACGGTGCTTGACGGCAGTAAAACTTTTGACTTAGCGAAGCCAATTTACTGGTGTTGTAGAACGATCAAGATTGAACTCTCGTTTTAATAAGGTAGTCGTAATTAGTTGGAGCGAACTGATTCACGAAACTTCGTTAAGTTTTTATTCATGCAATATGTATTCATACAATATATAACAGCTCTATATATACACAAGCGAATCCGAAACATTTTATCTTATAAACAAACTGGTCTAGAACGACGATTTTTTTGAGATGATGGAAATGCGCCTTTCTATCTTCCACACACTTGTTCTAGCGTTCTGGAAACCTATGGACAGCCATACAACCACCACTAGCATAACGGAAAAATCGCGGAAAATTGATAGTAAGATACGTTTGCAAATTAGTTGCCATCTTTTTTAGAGCCCCATTATCACAAAGACTCAGACTGGAAGAGTAAGTTGGTTGAAACCAATGCTCCATACGTCTTTGCTCTATTTATAAAATAATTTAATAAGCATCGTGTGCCGTTGTCATGAAGTAACGAGAGTGTGTGCTCTCAACTGTCGTGTCAACGATCGATGAGTTTTTCGAAGAACTCCAGATGATACATTGCATTCTCGGCAATATCGTATCAAATGTCTTTGATATCTATTGAAAGCACTACTGAATTGGCACCAAACCCGTTTTCTCTTCAGGGCGACGTTGCTTCCTTATCTAATTTCTCTCCAACTGGGAAGTAGAGACCGAATCATGGTCTATAGAAGTCGAATGCTCTAAACGGGTTGATTGAAATACTGCAAAGTGCATTTCCAACTGGCCGAGAGTCAATGTAGGAGGAGACGATTTTTCACTCAATTTCGGCAACTTCAATAGCTGAGTCATAATTCCCAATGGTTCAGTTGAAGCTAAAATAGGTTTATAATGAACGATGTCATACAAATTTCCGTTTTAAATCTATATAGCTATCGCACCACGCTACTGCCGTTCTATGTAAATGGTGTAGCACATCGGATGAGCCTGTATTGTTGCGCTGTAGCTTCGAGGCCGCATTGAGACGGATTAGATCGACTTTTTTAGCAGCAATTTTTTAACGATCTATTTAATGTGTTTTTGAAAGGAGCGCTAGAAGCGTTAAACGCCAACCTTCAAGAACTGACAGTGCCTTTAACAGGACACAACTGTGCCTTAACAGACAAAATCTGAATGTGTTTTAACCAACCGGTTTAAATGAATTATTCTTGATCGAACGTTTAAGGTGCATATTACTCGCGGAACAGCCTTCCGCTACGTTAACTAGCTTTTCATCCATAATTGTCAAATGTAGGCCTAGTTCAGTCTTAGTTGTTTTTTTATTATATATCTAATATCCACTCTATCACGTAGCTGTCGTGCTAATTTCGGCAAGCAAAAATTAGGTAGTGTTAAAGCTGACCTAGACTAGGTGGCAAGATAGACGAACCATGACCTCTGCTTTTTTGGGTCGACCGAGTGCTACTGACCCTGCGGACGGCCACGAGAAGCAGGAGAGGAAAAACTCTAGGGGATTCTAAATTGCGACGGCCTGTTTTGGTCCTGGTCTCTTCCCATCCTACTGCGATGCGGATAATGATGATAATAAAATGTTGTTCCATGGTCGTTGAACGGACGTGATGCTACGCGTGCGTATATGTATGAACGGAAGCATGATGCAAGGCGACGTTGGCTCGTATGTCAGACTATACCCCACGACTATGCGTAACCCAGCAATCTCGCAGTGTTCGTTGTTTCGTTGTACGTTACGTAATGAGTGACGATTTCCTCCAGTTGATCTATACACGAAACATAAGAGGTTCTGACGATGAAAATTCAAATTGCAGTTGCGACTAACTCAAAAAAAAGGTATGCTAAGGTAGCAGCCGTATGTTTTATCACTTTCATTCTTTGTCACTACATATAATGGCAAATGGGACACAACCAGTTTGAGTGAAAGTCTTTTTTGATCTTTACAAGAGCTGTTTAGGTGTAGGAAGGTTTTTCGTTTTAGTCTACTGCTGTATATTTTGGCCAATGACAGCTGCCCGAACATGGGTTATATTTTTTTTATGTAATATCTTTACACAGATTGTATTGTGCAACCTGTTTTAGAAACTAGTGTTATCAACACATTGAAGCAGACCGAGCTTTGCTCCTTATTATGTATAACGTACAGGCCTGTATCGACATAGGTAGCATTGCTAGATGCGCCATTGGCCCGTATTATTTGCCGACAACCTCCGAAAGGAAGTTATCGCCGTAAGGCTATCAGGCGAGGTACGTGGCAGAAAACATCACATACCGTCGAACAGAAATGTGGATGATCAGAAGCTTTAACACCGGCAAAAAATAACCGTCAAGAACTACATCATCACAAGATTAAGCTCCCTTGAGTAGACTCAATAAGGTATAGAGTGTTAATGAACCTGTGGATAATAACAAACCCACTATATCTATAATACTTTCTATTGAATGAGACTAAAATGCGATCTTTCGGTTCACCATTGTGGGAGCAGAGATCTCCACGCGTCCGTAGCGCAATGCGTAACACGAGTGTTCTATAGAGTAGCAGAGATTCAAAGAAGTCATGTATGACAAGCGCAGGATTTTCGTACTTCAGTTTGCTTTAATGAAATTACAATGGTCTCCAAGGTTTTTACATTGATGAAATTACGAGGTTTTTAATTTAAAAAATTTTAAATTTTTATTAGCTAATAATTACGCAAAGGGACCCCTTTTTTGCGTGTGCTTTCTAAAATTATGTAATTCAGTTATAGGAACAAGTGTGAGCAATCCTGAGGTTAGATTTGAGATAGATCATTTCTAAATGTGCTAAAATAAAATATAACTTTTAACTGTCAATGGCGTTCAATGGATCAATTTAAGCAAAAATTATCGGTCACATTCGGTCGGTTGCACCGGTCACACACAGGAAGCCCTATATGTATAGAGATACGCGTGCCTCTGAACTCATACATTAACTAATTATGTAAAGCATCAAAAAGCAAATCACGGAGGATGAATGTATCAAGATGTACTCAAAGGTCCATCTTTTTCACTACAAGTCAGTGGTCGAGACTGGGTACCTGCAGTCTACCGATATAAGGAAGAAAATGTTTTCTCACTCGCTTTGTAGAACGACTGTGTTTGTGATGACAAATAGACGACCATCCGCAAGCTGCTTCGTAGATTGCCGTATCATTTGTTTCCACAAGTGACTTTTGCTTTTATCTATAGAGTAGAACGTTCAAATCAGTATGTGATAATTAATTCCGGAAGTTCGCAGTAAATAGCACATGCGTAATATATATCAGTCGAATATCACTGCAAGCATATACTTACATTAGCACAACTCCACTTGACCAAGTTCATAGTTAACGTATGCAGGCATTTGAGTGTACATCATAGATGGTTTTCCTTCCTCCTGCCTTTGTTGCGCTCTCTTTTCGTTCGTACGGCGCCATCGATCAGTTTCAGACGTTGTGATAAGGAAGAACATCATCGACGACGATATCACTCAGTAATCGTCCTTCCGCTGGTGGATCTCTAGAAAATGATCAGACGGATCCAAATGCCACTTGTCAATGGAACGGAGGACTGACGGCTTTGTGCAGATCTGTATTGTAGGCATTCCTCTTTAGTTATAGAGCCCGTAAGCCATGACGTCGTTGCCTCCTTGCTGCCACCGTCAGATAAAGGAAATCGACTGACGAAGTCTCAACGTAGCTGGGATCCAGGCTGTACACTTGTATTCCAGCACTCTGCTGCCCGCAACCGGTCCATGGGTTTCTCTAGTACGCGCTGGGTTCATTGTCACATTCTTTCGTCCATAATTGACTTAATACCACGTTGTGCTGCATAAACCAGAATAAAGTGATCCTAGCGTAAATTAGTCACCGCCTTTTTTAGTCAGTGCGAAAATCTCTTAATGCTACTGCTCGACAGCAGCACTTTGCCGAGAAGGCCTGAATGTTCACACTCTGTCCGTGATGTAACAGATGGGAACGCAAGAGAAGCGAAAAGCAAATGAAGGAATCGAGCCCAGATTACGATGAGTAGTGTTTTGCATGCACGACACTTTTGGCCAGAGTTCGAGTTGGGACGGTCATCTGATGTCCTTTCACCACTATATGAGCACCCCGCCCGAAATGATTGGTCACTGATTGTTAACTTGCCTTTCTTAGCTAAACGGTATTCGCAGTTCCATATTAGTACAATAGGAGAGGGGGAATCCACTCGCCGATATAGATCAATACCTAAATTAATACTATTTACTGTTAGTCAATTAAACATATCTGTGAAGCGTCTGCGAAATCGGTACCAGTGCGTCACACCAGTACAAATGCTATTTATTTGCTCTAGGACCTCCTCTTTACGTATAGATTAGAAATGAACTCGACCGCGCTCGATCTACACAGATACATCATTTGGGTCGATGTGGATTATCTGCTGTGCAGCTCTCGAGATGTCTGCATGCTGAAGTAGCAGAAAATGACACTGGCTTCAATCTGGATTCGCGTTATCCGCAACAGCGTGATGTCTTCTTTGCTTCGACACAGAAGCCCTCTAAAGCACCTGGCCAATAGCATCTGTCCTTGCGTCAAATCTAGTGGTGATTTCGTTCAGACGAGGTTCTACCCGTAACATGCTTTCGGCATGAACCACACTCTCAGTTCTATACCACTATTATGAACTTAACAACTGGCTGTATTCGCTTTGGGACCCTTAGCTTCGAAGCGACTGCACACCACCGCAGACATAGACGCCCGACGTATTGCGCACGCTGGCTGATTCTGGTGACGATTTGACCTCAGGTATATAGCGGTGTATTCGGTAGCCGCGTAAGAGCCGTAAAGTCAAACGGCGACGCCACAGGTAGATGGTCCTAGCTACACAGGCACGATTCCTTGAGTTCCTTCAACTCGGAGGACAATCTGACACGCTCCAGCAGAAACTGTTTCTGGTTAAAGCGTATAAGCTTTAATTACGTGCGTAGGATTTTTCGATGTATAAAATTTTCGCGTAAGATGCTGTTTTCCGTGGAAACCGCACGAGCGGACGAGCTTTCAACTTACTTTCATGTCACCTTGTTTCCCACAGCAAATTCGAGCCAATACGATGCTGGATCTGGCAAAAGTCCATAAGCATTCTCGGATCGACGCTTACGCGTGAGGACACTTGTTCCTGTCACCAAGATTTTGACTTTTCGTTTATATTTCAAGCCGTTAAGGAGTAGCAGTTAACAATATCGTCATTCCCTCCATTCTACCAAACGCTTCATCGTAGATCTTAGTCTTGCAGCTTCGCCGACCAACTTTCGTTGGACTAGTCAATAAGTCTGCTGTTCTCGCTTTTTGCTGCCGGCAATTCTAGTGACGACCGACTAGTACAGGCGCAAAAGCAATTTAATCGTTCTACACCTCGTACTTACATAGCATAATTTCATGTACCAAGATAATGCCATTTTGCTCCAACTTGCGACACTTTATTTTTTTAAAATGTGAGTCTGTTTACTTGGATGTGTCTTCGGGACTTTCAGCGGGCGAGCCGTAGTGAGCTACAGAAGATCAGAAAATTCGAGTGATTAATAAATTTGAGGTTCATATTGGAGCTATAACGGCGGAAAGAGCTCGCCTTATATCACTTGTGTTCCGTGAGGGTTTGTCTGATAAAAAAAAAAGGGCCAAGAGCAGTAGAAAAAGCTGAGTCATCTTAGCGTGCACGGGGGGTTAGCACCCAGGTCTGATATAGGCGAAAATACCGTAACTGTTCACACTGGTCAAATCAATAAAATGGAAACTTGATAAATTGGTGCTCCGCGATTCAAGCGAAGAAATTGTAACTTCTTATAAAAAAATTAATTCTATACGATAGTCGTTGACGGTCAGCTGATGGATTCAACTGTACCGGCGGAGTATCACCCTGAAACAAATGCACAGCTTAAAAGTTGATGTGTTTGGCTTCATCAGCTCTAGTCAGTCGATTACGGCTGGGGAGCGCTATTCATCGCTGAAGATGATGAAAAAACTTCGCATCAAGTAGCCAATATCCGTGAACCGATACGAACCGTTTTAATTACACGACGGTGTTCGACCTTACGCCGCAGGCATCATAGCGCGAAAATGAAAGAGTTTTAGTTCGAGGCTGTTTGTTGTCCACTATGCTCTACAAACACTGCTCCCACAGATTATCATAATTTTCTTGAAAAATTCTCAACGAAAACATCATTCAACATGTAATTTTGTTTATGTCGATATTGCTACCCGAGGCTTCATAGATTCTTGTATCCTAGACGTCCACAGCAGCGGGATAAATAGGTCCATCCAAACGGCAGACTGTCATAGATAATAAGCATACTTCAACTGCAAATAAAAGAATATGCCTATATAAAAGGCTTGAAATGCTTACCATATCCAGTAAATGAAGAGAATGAATCGCGAATAATTAGAAAGAAGAAAAGGTCATGTATAACAGAACGCCTGAGATTATGGAGCTTAGTATGAATGAATAATTTCGAAAAATGAAATCGCCTGCGATGTGAACTATGGGATTTCTACGAAACAGCATGGTAGCCAGCTGGAAAGCACTTGTCTACGTTGAAAATTCAATCAGCCCGCAGTACTGCCTGACTAGCTACCTGTTACTAAATATAACGGGAGCAATACAGCCGTTAATATTTTATAGCGCGTATTTGTCAATCCATCACAGAAAAAGTATTTCTTCTGTTTGTTTGCACTCGAGTCTCAAAATTATCCGGACCAACAATTATATAAAAAAGAGTCATCTGATGCGAGAACTGGTGGAGGGATATTCAACTATGTCAATGAAGTGAAATGAAAGAAGCGAGCCAAGTGAATCATACCGTTAAACGAATTTATTCAGATCTTGACGGCAAATAAATAGCCATTGTATAAACACAAAACACTTTGTATCAATTAAATTAAAAAAGAGACGCTAAACGTTAATAGCCAATACTGGCGGATTGTTTGGATACCCTAATAGAAACGATATAGCCGTCCTCAAAGCTCCTGCAGCGATGTCGGACGAACCGCTCCACTCTCGCTCTAAACACCGTCTCGTAGAAGCGGTGCAAGGACCGGCACCGCACAGCGTCGGGCGAAATTGAGATATTCTTAAGCGAATCCATGCTGGCAACACGTTAGACGACGAGACCTCTCAGGCTCAAGGCTACCTCAGCAGCAGGACAGCCACAGTTTTCTTAGTGATCGTGACAGAGCATTGCCACACATTAAGCAGAAACAAATACGAATTTATTTCTAACGCTAAATAAATAAGCGAACGTTCGACACCCGAAATGTTATTCAAAAAAAAAAATACTAGTAGAGTATAAAGCATTGCAAAAACGAGCATTGGTCACGGCCAATTCATCACCCCGGAATGACCACAAACAAATTCTGTCGACCCTCGTACGTCCCTATATGCTTGATATAGTAATTCTTGTTTTTCGTCGATGCGCACAAACAGAGGAACGAATTTCTTGTTATAGAGTCTTGGAAATGGAACACATGGCCCGTAAACGCACTCTACTAGTGAAACGTGCAGCATAATGCTCCAACGCAACGCATTGGTCCAACGCAAGTCGAAGTCCTGGCGTCCGACACACGGCGAGAGTTAGGACAACGATATTAACACTATAATTGCATAAATAAAGCAAAATAACTAAACGGATAAACGGAGCACGTCACAAGACTCAACAAAATCAAAAATAGAATAAGGCAACCAGGTGTGATAGTAATAACAACGATAAGATAATAGTGGAGTGGACAAATAATGATGAATAACTACAGTAATATAGTTACCTACTGATATACAAGTTGTTGTCCACATGTTATTTGTACTTCCTCAATTCCCTTTCGCCAATAATTCGCGTAAAAGATTTGGGCCTGTTACTAGGACACCCCAAGCAGTATAATATATGAAACTTGGCGTGGTGAGGAGAAATTATTAGCAAACGCGTACAGCTTTAATCAAGATACCATTTTTTAAAGTCATAGATACTTTTAACAGATGGGTGGTTTTGACCGCACAGTAAAGGTTGTATCGTGTTTTTGCCTGGCATTTCTCGTATATGTCAACAACTATTCGAATGAAACATTCTTGCAGATTGGCCATCTCATTACCTCGCTGGTGTGATTCGAAATTATTCCAAAAAGGCGAATCTGGAAAGAATGCCTATGGTGGTACCAAAAGTCGTCTGGAAAACAAAAAAGTGAGTATTACTTGTGAAATATATAATGCCAGTGTGGAACTCTCTGGGAGGTCCGAGCACTGTCTCACGAAATAATTACAGGACAAGTGTAACAATAAAAAATACCACCTAACCATTAATTTCAGAGCAGTAGTTCGAAAGAAAAAGAAATGATTACGCATCTGGTGAATGACGTAGATCGGTGGCGCCTATGTATATCATTTGCATGCATTAACTGGGAAGATTTTTAGTGGAATCGGCGGTCCGCTCGTTCCTATCAGAAATCTTAGCTCTGATGTATTACCACTCTTACGAGGTGAGACACAGAACTGGTGGTTTAGTGTATAGGCATGGGTAACTGTATACGAGGCTTTATAACATTGATCACACTATGAGATCTAGTCACGCCTCTCACTCGAATAGGACACAGAGCTCACCATCGATGCGAATACTTTTCGACGAAACAATGTTTCACCTTAGGAAAATAGCACAATGCCGCAGGCTCGAATAAACTAATTCGCTTCCAAAAGCAGATTTCACGTTTCCAGATATACCTAATGTTATATCTATTCTGTGTATGCCACAGAAAAGCGGTATCTAAATCTCAGCTGTATCTTCAAAAACAAGCCTTGAGCCAAACATTTGTCCAGGGTAGAGCACTCACTACGAGTGGTTATAATGTTACTAAAAACTTCTCTCTTGAGCGGAATTATACTGTTGAATGTGTCTCTGCCCAGGCTCAAGTCACCTGTTTGTTTTTCCGTTTCGTCATTAAACTGATGTTCAGTTCGAACCTTCGAATAGATTTCTGAGGCCTACAGGATTCTATTTAGTCGTCATTGTCGAAAGGTAAAATCACATACAACAGGGCCGTCGCCACAGATTCTCTCCTGCAGCTGCTTGCCACTACGATTGTACGCAAACTTACCACCCTTAAATTCAGCCTAAATGTGTAGCGTACTAATGCGACAATTTGTCTTATAAAAACTCCACGATTTCGCTGGTAAACTTCAACCGTTGTTTGTTAATTTGCTTTGCGTCAACCCTTGTAGTATGGTAACAGACTGCTATTATTAATCTTACTATATCCAGATCGGCAAATTGCAGGCGACCTTTGTACAGAATAACATAACCGGTGATTCTGCCGAAATTCAAAAAATGTGTAAATATGGCGGACCGATGTGGCAAGTTTCGCAGATCCTATCAGCGTCCAACTGCTATTCAATTTTGTGCAAAGGCAAATTTTGATACTACATTATTAAATTAATAGACGATTGCGAGTTTTATACGCAATCGTCTATTCATTTATTTCTCCAATATCTAATCCTCTCCATTGATATGCAGTACTAGGGCCCGTCCTTCGGAATACGCATAGCGTGTAAACAGGATCGCTGGTCCTTTGCCGTATAGCCGCAGCTAACTAAGGACTAACAGAAACAGCAATATAGAACAATAAGAATAAGAAAAATACTCGTACATTTTAATTGCCACGTTAAAAAAACGAGAACGAAATAATGGAACGTTATAGTTGTATTTCATAGCAGCGAACGATAGGCACGTCGTGTCTTTTGTTACTTGAGTATTGAGTGTCACTATCTGCCGTCATTGGTCCATGCAGTCGTTACTCAATTGTAAAGGCCATACGTTCATTGAAAACGAGTGGATCTACGCTGACAACAGTCAATTTATTCAGTATCTGACAAACTTCTTGACGTCAGAGTGCGTCATGTCGTTAAATTTTGTTAGAGCGGCCATAGCTGTTTGTCTTTCTGGATCAGGTATATTTGGTGCAGCCGGTTCATCATGTCATAACGCGCAAATACCGTATACATACAAATCCCCAAAAGGAATCCAATGATCACTGTAATTAAATATTCATATTTAGTATTTTACTGTGAAATAATACCGATCGACAGATACCAAATTCACATCGGAAGCCTACGTTTTTAGTTAGAAAGCAGCGATTCACGGTAGGCGCGTTACGTCCCACTGCTAGATACTAGAGATTCTTCCTTCACCTCTTTATAAGCTTTTGCAGCATACAATTACTCGGAAATTACTACTTAAAACATCTAATCCAAGCTAATCGATAAGAATCGGTCTCTTCGCTAACACTTCCGCTAGGTTGCTATCTTTCTGCCGGTAGGAAAAGCATAATTGCCATAAGAAAGGATCCCAAAAGTCATTCTGATCGGTCCTAAATAGAACCGTTCCCAGAGGCCTGCCGCTTTCGCTCTTTCCCACACCAGCCATGACGGTACACGGCTAAGGTAAAGTAAGACAATCACACACAGAACCCTAAAGCAGAACTCCGTTTGGCAGTCGACAGAAATAAAGTCCTCTTTCGATATATTGTTCCTGTATTATTTTGATATGTACGTATTATTTCTACAAAACCCCATTTCAGAACATGTCCGGCCAAGCTGGGAATCTTCAATAGGAAAAATGCATAATATCTTCGTCCTGAAAACCGATAGATTAATTGATCGTGGCTTAAGCTTAAGAGTCGGAGAAGGCGTTGTTCGCTAGCTTCTGGCGTTGGCTACATGGAGTCTTCCGTAATAGATATGTGTAATAAGCGTCGCTATTGAATGATTGATCAACATACGCATGAAGAAATGGCTTAGCCATTGGCATCCACGTTTGACGGGTATCGGTGGCGACGGTGAGCTAGCAGCACTTTGCGATGGACGATTTTGCACATTTGACAACGGGGTGACGGTTTCCAAAGGCGGTATAGTCTCTTCAGTTGAACTAGGTTCAGATCTTCTGTAATATAAAGAACGAATAACCCATGTATGGTGCCTCTGACGGCGGTGAAGGCGGATAAACAGTTACGAAAAGCACCACACGAAAAATGAAAGCAAAAAGAAAAAAATTTCCAATGACTGAAGGTACATAAACGAACCATACTGGTACATAATGATGAACCGGAAGAGAGAGGGTTAACGCTTTCATTTGTAAAGCACGCAAACAACGCGTTCATACGAACCCTGAATAGCGTGGCACATCGTGCACAGAACTAGCTATGTCCCATATATGGTAGTCCTAGGTGAATACGGTAGTATTCACCTAGGACTACCATGATGTAGTTGCATTGACACCGCCAGATCTTCGCTAAGTGCTATCGGCGTTCAGAGCTAATGAATACACCTCGTTTAATCGAACACCGTTTGTAAATTCATAGTTCGATTTACGATATGTTGGCACTGCTAATTCTGGACATTTAACTGCCATTGTGCCATAGTCGATCGTAATTGTTATTCTGTCTCTGAACTATAAACAAAAACACGAGCGTAGAACACGTGCTGGTACCGCCAATTTAGACATCGTTCAATTGTACGTTTTAGCTTCTCAAAATATAATCACGCCCGAAGTAGCTATCAAATGATAATAAAGAACATATAATAATGCGGAGTTTTCTATTTCTAGTTGTGTCTCGTTCAGGACAGCAGGCGTTTGCCCCTAACTAGTAATAGGCCTAACTACAAAAAAACGCAACAAAATTTACTGCCGTAAATTTTAAAGTTAAGCCGCTTGCGGAAAACAGTTGTCGCTTTAAAAGGCTGATGTATAGCAAACGCAGTAGAAAATACAGATATATCGAAGGCAGTGATCTAAAAATCGGCAAGAAAATCCCAAATACGCTTTCAGCCACTATAAACGACGCATTTGAACGCTGACTGATATCAGAAGCCTAGCGCTTCCCTTTGAATGCAACCGAAATGTTCTTGTATAGATATTAGATCGTACATACGGTCTAGCCATTGTTTTGTTTTTAACACTGCGCATTATCAAGAAAAAACATGAAAGGGGAATTGTACGGAAGACATTGAAAACCATCAAACCGGACTAGTCTTCTATAGGTCAGATCATTTGCTGATCATATACATAGTCGCGAGTCGTAATAAAGTAAAGAGCAGGTAACTTTGGTTGTTTGAGAACCCGCTGTTTCAGGCGTATCGTTATAGAAACCAAAATTTAATAATTTGGTTTTTAAGCATAAAATCATAGGCCCTCTTCACAAGGTTCCATCGCCGCTACAGTGCATAAGATCTATACTTGCATATAAAGCCGATGTTTTCTTTAAAAACTATTTTTTTTTTTAGAGAGTGTAAAGCGTAACCTAACGATCCGTGCGCCATTTATTTCTACCCTATTCCACTAATATTTCCCAAAAAAAAAAAAAAAAATGGATAGCAGACAAGTAATGCCATTGAGGAAAATGGTTAATTTATCATTATCTGTTACTATCAGTAGGATGAGTCAGTTAGCCTGAGCCGGCGTTGTCGGCTTAGAAGCTCGTCGAAACACTCGTTTGAGATACAACGCATCTCACCGTTTTCGGTATACCAGCATTGTAGAAGTTTTAGCACAAAAGCTACAATCTCTTACAAATGTTTTAGCTTGAATGGTTCGGCTTGAAATTTATGGATATTCTCGGCCGATTTTTTCTGCATTCTGAACGATGGTCATCGTCGGGAAATTAAGTAAAAGAAAAACCTCCACTTTTACACTTGGGCCAATTTAGTCGAATGAGTAGCACTAAATCCCTGTCCCATACTCCAGTTGCAGATTTATTTCGACGATATCCGAATTGGAAAAAAATTTCTTCGAACAGGTTTTTTTTACTTCTTAATTTGACCTAGACTGGCCTAGGCGGAGTTGTGCACGTAGCGTTTTACTTGATATTCAACCACTGTCGTGTAGAGAGCACCAGAAACTGTACACGTACGTCCTGAATTCCCAACATGAAATCAACAAAGGCTTTAGTATTAGGCGGCATCATAACAAAAATTTACTCGCTCGAAGCCATAGCCAGACAGAAGTGAGCCGACCTGTTGATGAGCGCAGTGATTCACTAGCGCCGTGGTTTCCGACGTAGAATCTGTTTACCATAGGCGTAAAAATCATGGTTTTTTAGAAAAATAACGTTCATTCGTCCCCTATTTTTTGCCGAAGATTCATATAGTAATAGCTATTATGGTAATGGCCTAGATTGAGCTATGCCACGGGCGTTGCACGTAATCCTTTACACTCTACTAATTCTCCATATTTAGAAAAATAAAAGACCTTACTTCTTGAAGAATTTCCACTTTGGCTTCAATTTTGACAGTTTAAGTCCCCACGGCTTTGATGTATCTAACGATTGGGTTGACGTCACTTCGCTTATGTCACTTTCGACGATCTTGTTACTTCGGTTCGCGCTGGGCCTCCGACTAGGTGGCCTAGTATCAACCTTTGGCCCTTTGCTAACCTTACTGGCTTCGCTGCTAGTTTGACTTTTTTTGAAGAACTTCATTTTTGATGTAACAGATTCGTTGGCCACTGGTGGTGTCAATCTTGTCAAGCGCTTTGATGTTTTACTTACAATTTAGACGTCGAGCTGCACAAAAGAGTATTTTTAGTTCAGCGTTCTGCATATATATATATATATATATATACACACATATTATATATATATGTATATAAATATATGTACATATATGTATAGCCAAGAGGCCTGAAGATTTTTGGTCTTTCCGGCGCGACACAGGTTGGTGGGATTGAGTGGAGCCTGCATAGCCTGCCTTCAGGATATATATTTGTTTCGTATGGTATATCGCTACCAGCCTCAACCTATACTACTTTCAATTTAGGAATAACACGAAAAAAATCGATTGAATTGCGAAACATGCCATTATATATATTTACTACCCGATTTGTTAGTCATTAAATATCATCATCGTCATTCGTTACGGGAAATTGCATGCAGAATGACTGGTACGGGACCCGAGAGCTTCACCGTACAGGTGCACTCTGTGTGAATATCTCAATCAAAAACTGTCGACTGACCTTATTTCCTTATTACATCATTTGTGCTTCTTCGACTCTGTCACAAGCATGTATATTTACAAATAACAAACTGACACTTACCGAAATGGAGAAAATACGTATTCCTGCGCCCTGCGACCTATCAGTAGTATCCATAAGATGAGATTGCTTCGTTATTTAGTCATTATGTCAAAATAAGAACATTTCTAAACTGTAGTAATGAAATACTTGAATACCGCGACGTTCGCGGCTGACCTACGTGTTGATCTTATTAGAACCGCACGTCGCGGCACAAAAATAAACCATACTATTTAAATAAACACAATTCTTCTTCAATACATCAGAAGTGACGTTTGGTACTGTCTTAATTAGGTGTTGTTTTAAACGAGTGGCTACCAGCTCAAAACGAAGTGTGTCTAAAATTCATTTCGAACATAAACAACCTTACGTCGAAAAAAAAACAGAGAAATTTTCGGTAAACTGCCCGTTCCGTTGACGCTGTTAGCCATCTGATTCATATATAATGTAAGACCTTTATGTTAATGTAGATATCGTTCGACTGAAAGAAGATCGGGTACACTTTTACGCTAGTACACATAGCTGTACTGCGGTAACTATACTACCTTAACTATATTATATATTGGATAGCACCCAGAACAGGAACGTACGAATTTTGGCCTACCAGGAATAGGTTCTGTTGAAAGGCGCGTATTTTCGCACTTTACAATTTAACTACAATTGTTTCAGTATTAAGTAAGACAACATCTAGCCAATCAGTTTTATTATTCATCACACAATAATAATCAATTATAATTGTGCTGTTTGGTGAAAGCTAGTCATTTGTGGAAAGTCATATTTCACGAGCAGACGCCATAGGAACCAGAAGATGTAAGTCTTCATATATTCATTAGACGAGGAAGTATTCGAAAAGATCTAGGCGAAATCATTGATACACTACCTTCTGGGAGATACTTTTTACGTAGAATTCAAGGTTCTATCGAATGTTCTGATAAAAAAACAACTGGTCGTCTCAAACTTCTACGGGTGTATGGTGGACTGATGTAATTGCCATGACTGTACCTGGAAAAAACAAGAGTCCAATGTTCATACCCGCAGGGAATACTATTACTACCGTTTCTCTCATCCTACCCACATGGGCACACAACATACAGAAACAATCCTCATCACTCATCTTGCCTCCGAGCTCAATTATCTATTCCAGCATCTAAGCGTTGGCCTACAGGAATGTATATGGATAGAATTACTGGCAGGCAGTTGCACAGAATTTCCCTTGCATGGCCAATCTTACGCTTCATATACTTCTATTAAGCGTAATTATCATCATATCGTATTATTAACGCATCATTTTTACAAATGAGGATAGAGATCAAAAGCTTCCTGTTTTTTTTTCATTTACCTGCTAGAATATATACATATATATCTTTTTGCTTTTTCTTCAACGGTGATTCACGGCATCTTTCCTTAATGTTCCTTCATCTTTCTATTTCCTTATCCGCCTTTCTTTCAGCTATCGGGTGCGTTTTATTTTTAGTGAAGCTTTGGGAATTTCCTATTACAGGTAAACTCTATTGGATTAAATGTGCGCTTTCATGCTTCTATACAGTAACTCTGTTTATATTAAAAAAAAAAAAGTGCAGGTTAGGTACTGCTTTGATCATGAAATGCATCTGTCCTTGGCTAAAGAAACGGGTGACAGGCTACAAAATACTTTTAGGAAGTCCTTGTTATTCGATGATGATTAACTACCTGCGTGCCATAGCCGCTCTCCAATAATGGCGGTGGTAGCGTTAATCGAATAGCGAAGCCAAATGCCTGTTTCCATTGACACTGCTACGTCCTGATCTTCTCCTCGTCATTGTTCCGGATTACAGAGTCCTCCGAAATGAATGCCTTTAACGATATTAATGAAAGAGCAGCGGTAGTAGTCGTTCACCCCGGCTGGGTATGTTTGGGCCTGCGGAGGACGCGACCACAAAGTCAGAGACCCCAAATCCGCAGCTCTAAGGAAAAATATCAACGTGTAGTAAAAGTGCGGCCGTCTCGTGCTATGCAGCAATGGTAAACAAATGGTAAGACTATAGCTCAAGTTGGACGGCTATCTGCCTGTTACACTTTACTCCAAACTGGGTAAGTCAGTGAAATATCTTCCAGTCCTATAATAAAAAAAAAGACTATTTAATCTAAGACAATGTTTCTAACAATCTAAATTGCGTCGCTTCGAATGACTATATTGAAGAGTAAACATGCAATATATAGCAAGGTATAAATGTTTAATATTTAACCGTATCGGATCCCGACAAACGCGCTTAATATGTCATTATATAATTTGGGCAATATTAATACATTAAGTAGGAAGCCATTATTATCAATTATAAGGCAGGTAGAACACTGATTTATCTAAAGAGGCTTTCATTTTTCGTCCGTATTTGAAAGTTCAAAAGAAGCACCACGCTAATCAATTTGCCTGTCCTACGCATTGCAACATGTCGCTTCTTTATGCGCTGTTTCGCAGATCCATATAAATGAACAGCCTACTCGAAAAAGAAAGTCATCGTTCTAGATTTTCTTTGTGAGAATATACAAAATAGGCAGGTTGATTAACATTGTTCTGATGTACATCTCAGTGCATCTGGAACCTTACAAGTTTCATTGCATATACAACTTATTCACCCGTGCTTGACAAGTTCTGGCGTTCGTGCTCATCAATGTCATGTTCACAGTAACAAGCGTCTAAGGTCATTAGCGTGAAGCACAAGGCTAAAAAGGTACAAAACAGGTTACCAACGAGTGGTGTCCTAGTGGCCAATACTTGCTTTATTTGTTTTATATTTCGCAACTGAATTTAGCCATCCTATGAGCGTGTTACGTCGTTCCTTCACACAAATTGCTGCGTTTACCTATCAAAAATCGTGCCGTTGAAGTGCAAGTCATCAGTGGTCCTGTTCCTCACAAGTTATCACACGATTTGCATGGGGTGTCATGACGCGTTTCTGAACCTGCATCAGACAAGATCCCCAACAATTTGCATATTTCTGTGTGAAAAAATTTTCTAATCACTTTCGCAAATCTAACTCCTCACCATCAGGTTTAATCCCTAATTTAGCTCTACCTTAAAGCTCTTTTAAACCCTCTTATCTTGGCACCTCCCCTCATTCTTTCTTGACCGTTAGCAGCATACGCTAAAACATGGAACAATGATGCGTCATCAGTCACTGTTCAATTTGAGACATGGACAAATATCTTTTGCAAAAGAAGGAACTTTTCCTATCGGTCAATTGTACGCAACATGCTTTTGGGTGGCCTTAGTACTTCTGTAAGGATAATAGTAATAATATATCAAGTGTGTCAAGATGCACGTCGATCCTCAGCTGAAGTATCTCTCTGTAGCCAAGAGAAAAAAACTATGACGCCGGATCATCGTAGAGCACTTCTTTTTCCATCGTATCAGCCCTCGACCGACGACTGTGGAAGTGCACTGATGTGTGAACAATTCAGTCATCTCGTTGAGAAAGTTTTTGACGCTTATTGGATTGTATACGGGGTGTAGTTTAGGCAAGCGCCGCGCTGGGACAAGCGATCTTTTTCACTGTGGTTCATTGGTCCTGTGGGGTTTCTAATACAGTATGCATGCTAACTCTCATGCTGGTTCGTTATACGACCTGATGGTCTCGTCAGATGATCGGGCCCTACAGTACAGGCCGAGCCAGTCTAGAATAGGAAAGTGACCAGCTCCTACGTCGACTCAGTGCCTCGCGAATCCAAACCCCAATCTTATGATATAGGATACCAGAAAACGAGAAGATCGCAGCTTGACGAGCTATTTCTGAAAGCCACTTATGCTAAACGGGTTCATATGAATTCAGGGCCGAGTTTTTCTCCTTCAAGAAAGACTCTGTTGTTTTTGGGTTGTTAAGTATAAAATTGAGATAACTTGCATTGTGTAAGTGAAATTGTTTTCTGAACAAAAACAGGTATACAAAGCCAATGCTACTTCGAATGTTATCGCTGCAGGATTAGCACGTTAAAATACATCAAGTGGCGCAAATATTCTATATGAGAAAGATTAATTGTCTGCGTGTTACTTAAATAGGTACGATTTTCGTTAATGTACACATTATATATGCGGTACAATTTTCCATAGCAATAATTACGAAAGCCACACGCTTCGCAGGCAATATAAACTACAACCAATAAACATTTTCGTTTATGCTTTAATCGTTCTTACCTGTTTATCTCCACACCTCAGCCGCAGTGAATAGTATTCAACTGCTGAATAGAACTGTAGAATGTATGAGCTCTAAGTTTTCTCAGACAAGCAAATAACTTTTAAACAGGTTTACAATTTAGATGCACCGTATTCATAACGAATCCTGCACTTTTTACCTGGTTCAAGTTGAAATTAGCGTTAGTGACATCCTCGGGGGAACGAAGTTACGTGTGTTAAAAAATATTTCACGTAATTCTAACGTATGGTTAGCAAAAATAACGTCGTCGCCATTTCATTGTCGGCGTTATTTTGGGTTTGTTCCAGTTATCTGCGGGCAATATGCGGGTCAAGCAACCCCCAAAAATGAAATGAAGAAGCGCTTATTTTGGCGACAGGCAGAATTTATGCACTGCTAAATTCGAATCTGACCCATTATCATACAATTATAGGAATACAATACTTGCATTCTAGGCGCACCTAGATTTTCAGGTATCCTTTGTCAGTAGTACGGAAGCGAGCTTGCCATAAAAAAAAAAAGGCCAAACGCAACATCAAGTTCAAGTGGAGACAACATACAGAGTAGCGACGATTCAATGAGCACGCCGTCTTTCTCTCTAAGATAACCTCGCTTAGTAAAAATATGTTTTTATTCCGAAGCACATTTTTCCTTACCCCGCCAATATTTTCGTTTTTTTTTTTCTTTTTTCATCAGCTACCCACACTGTATTTAGATGTATAATGTCAAGAAATATCCTATTGTCGTTCAGATTTGCCTTGCCTGAAAATAATGTCTATCCGCAATCCGCAACTTCTTAAGTGTGTCTCATTTTCAGAATGTAGGTATTGACAACGCTTAATTTCTATGCAGCAAAAAAGACGGCACTACCCTTTCTTTGGATCAGCATTTTTTGTTAAACATGACTTTTGTCATTTCCTAAACAGAACTGTAGAGTAGTGACTGCTGTGACAAAAAACCGTTTTCGGATTTCTTCCAAATGAGAAAAATAGCTTTGAATTGTCAAGCGAAAAATGCGCTCGATCTTGTTCATTGTTAATATTGCATGAAGTTCGAACCACTGTTGTGCTGTCAAATGAGACAGTACGAAAAAAAAAATTATGAAACTAATGTTCGAAACTGATAGCCAGTATTTTGCAGCGAACATAGTTTTTAACAGCCAAGCTATTACCGAAAACACGTTCTAGCTAGGCGGTATTTAGTAGCCTGCCAAAAACGAGTTTGTTTATCAGGTACCTGTAAAGCTGTAAAACTTTTAGGTAGAACGAAAGCGAAAGCGTTCATCGATTATAGTTCACGGTCGCCCGCTTTCAAGTGGAGGCTACGCGGCATTTTTCGAAATTCTTCCTTTCAAACAATTCCACATAATGTACGTCGCTATCCTCTACTCGCTTTGGAGCAGGGTAAAACATCTGAAGTCGAACTAACGATCAGTATGCTTCCTTGACATACCTTCGCTGTTCGTGTATTCAGCTACAAGTTGCTTGTGAAGCGAACGCGAGCGCCCAATTTAATCCAGTTGTTTCGTCTTACTAGATGTCCTGACAATGGCGCTTCTGCAAGGAACAGATATGCTACTTAGAAGGATACACTCGAGATTACATAAAAGACAACTGTTTTTCTTAGTCCATTGATGTACTTTGCGCTATTTGTGGTTTGTGGAAGATTCTGGAAAGGAGTGAACGTTGAGGAAAACCTCTATTAAGCCCAAGACGAGAGTTCAACATCCAGAGTTTCATTAAGAGTTTTTCTAATTTATTAACTTAAATATACAGTGGTAACCGAAAGTTATTCAAAAAGTCACTTAAAAGTACCTAAAAAGTGCTCCAATACGCTTGAAATTCGAATGAATTGAAAACGAACCGTCAAATCTCAATGAACACTTATACATGTCTTTCATTTTTGAAAAAAATGTATTCTTCTTTTCGTGTATTTTCCTTTACTTTTTTTCACTTACACACTATTGTTTCAACTTTTATTATTGTTTTTATGTCGGTATGTGTTTGCTACACTGCAAGAATTACCTATTGCAATCCATTCCTAAGAACTGAATGGACCTCAAAGGAAAACAATGTCGGTTAGATGAAGGCACGCTTATTGTTCCCTGGATTTACGTTTGTGGGTAATATCCTGGACAGATTTTTATTGAATACGAGGATCCTCGGTTCACAGTGAAAATTCCAATATTTGCATGAACGAAAAATGTCACTCAGACAAACATCGGCCCTAATAAATTGCAAGCGTCAGTCTGAGATTAATGGGTTGGGGCGGATTTTAGAACGCTAAGCCACGCTTATATTCTGCTTGCATGCGATCCAGCACTATCAAAAATGGAAGGATGTGAATTTTTCGGTCAAAGATTTATGACGCCATTATTATAACATTATTAGATCTAGGACGACGGTATCTTCGAAAATTCATGATAGGTACCCTTGGGTTAACAAATGTAAAACTCCTTGCCTAGCACCAAGTATACACGCTGTTCTGCTTGTTAGCTAATGAGTATACGGTCGAAATTTCAAGCAAAACAAATTAACTCTTTATTTGTTTTTGGTCGGGAAAACTGAATATCATACATTTTGGATATGCAAAAACTCTTTTCATTATTCATCATTTGTATATCCGCATGACATGAAAGCAAACAGACAAAGATTTCATTTTATCAACGCTTTTCTTGAGAATTTCGCCAGCTGATAACAATTTCTTAGACCGAAGACAACTGAGAATTTAAGCGGTCAGATATAGTTTGCCAGTTAACACAGACGAAATCTATTTAGCTAACTAATTCAATATTTTCCCTTCGACTAACATAAGCGAGGTATCAATATAAAAACAATACTTCCAATGACTCACAAAGCACTTTTATTCGTCCATTACTACCTGGACTGCGGCTATAACTACAGGCAAGTTCTTCGTGGGTACAAATATTTGTCGTCACGATCTCGTCATGTCTCGCTATAAAAGGGCTCCCCAACAGCATTTCATTTTGGACAAAGGAACAGAGATGTTTACCTCCTATACACCGTTTCCAGTGATCAGAAGGGATATCCTGTCAGGAACAGCTGAACTCAGGCTAACCTTTAGATGTCGCACGCCGCAGATTTATATACAGACTGTGTACTGAAAAATATGCAACGTAATCAACTTAACGGATTAAATTCCTTCCAAGTGCAGCCTAAGACACTTGAAAGTACGTTTGAAAGTATTACAGATCAAACTGATTTTCTGCAAGCACTTTTCTGCCGCTTACGAACACACAGCTCGTCTTAGACTAAAATGATGGGTGAACGGAGGACCATTAAATGCTGAAGCATAGTGTCGTAGATTCTCGGTTGGATATTGCCCTTGTACTACAGATTCCGTCGCCGCTGTGTTAATGGTGTCAACAGACCTCGTAGATTGTCTCGATAGATTCGAGCATCTGTACTACTACGACCTCTTAAACTCCATTCTTGGACTAGAACATTCGAGTCTAAGGAAACTTGGGACTACTTTGCGCGTAGTGCCTTTTGGCAGCACGGAAGTATCAATGTCAAAGAGATGTACCTTCTGAGCAAGGAACTTACGCGGCCCTGAGGGGCCTTGTTTACAGCTATAAGCTGACTCCGCAAATAGCTTCGACCTTTTCTACTAACTAATGAAAGAATCGAGCAGAGGCCAAGAAGTACGCCTCTTTTCTTTCTAGCGTTTAATGGCGAAACCCTCAACACGGTTACAAAGCGTCTTAGCAGTGTAAGACTGCTTTCGTCATTGCAGACGCATGGCATAATTGACTCTAGCAGAATATATGTTGCGCACGACAAATCATAAGAATTGCCAATCTCATGCGGATTTTTGTATGAGCAAAGTATCTGATGAGAATTGTGTACTGAATATCTGGTTGGAAAATAGTTAGGCTAATTTATTCCTGATGTATCAGTTCTGAATTGTGCTTTGTGCGAAATTTGCTTTTGTGCATTATCATACTACGAGCGGCAATTTTTGCCGTTGTTTTAACAGTTATATATATTATTGAAGTATATAGCCTCAAGATTTCTTTATAATGGCGTATCGAAACATGTGATTTTCGATAACTATTTTACCTAAATCAGGCGTAATTACCGAAAATTTCATACCAATACACTCTTCCAGCTTTATGGACTTGTGTTTTCTAGGCTATGCGGCAATAAATACGGACCCAACAATCTTAGACCTTCGCAGAAGGAGGCGTAAAGCGGCTAGGAGCTGCGTGCTAGTTGGTTATTACATAAATTGATGTAGTACGAACCTTTGTACAGTGGATCCCAAACAACATATGTACTATGATTAGACTATTCTTAATTGGATCTTTTTGACAGTATAATTATATCATTTACTTGGTTTCACTGCAATAGTTTCATTTTAGCCTCGCTTCTGGGAGGACCCTGGTAAGAATAGCATATTTTGTTTTCCTCATCATGATGTACGAGTGCATCTTGAGGAGAGTCTTTCGAATAAATTGGATGAAGAGATGCGATAAGATATCCTGCCCAATCTCCAGACCTGATGGTAATGCGCCTGTTTTATGGTTATACCTTAAAGATAAAGTCGACACGAGGAAATAGAAAACAATCATAAATTTAAAAGCCGCTGCTAAGATTGTGAATCAACAGGCCAATTATCAGTAGTGTATTATCAGAATAGCAATAATTTTTAACACCTGCGATAGAGGGACATGTTATACCTTTCATATAACTTCTTTTGAAATTTAATTACTAATTATATATAAATAAGGAGCAAAGTTATAATCATTCACGTTTTGGGACACTGTGTATTTATTTAGTACACCTCAGCTGCTGTAAGCTTATCATTCTTCTTATAAAACAAAAAAAATATTTTACCACTTTATTATTAAAGGAAATGGCCGTACATGGAAATGACCGTAGTTTGAGCTCCTCAAGATAGGACGATGCTTCTGGCACAAAAAATTGATAAGGGCAAATGCTTCATGACCATTTTGCCCGAAAGGCAAGAATACTTACCCTCCTTATTACGAGATAGACTAGCCTCCTCCTGAACTTTCAGCGAGCCCTACACGATAGCTTTCAGGGTAGGTCGCTTATAACCAAAATGATTGGATCATCCGAATATTAAGGCAGGTGCCAAAATGATCCCTTGTGTAGCTTTGATAAAATGGGTAATTTAGAAAGAAAAAGTAAGTTGGCTCTTCGTGTCTCCTATAACTGTTATATTTAGAAGTCGAATAATGTGGCCAACATTTTTTAGATTTAACCCAAAAAATTTATTACGAATTTAAGTCACTGCGCTTTCCGTTAGTTATCAATTGAAACAGCTTGACGGGCCCGTATTATCTTAACGTTTATGTTCGACTTCGAAAGAGTGATTTCGTTTTGTCTTCAGCTGTAAGCGAAACTGATTTTATAGTTTTCTTTAAATCTTCTGCATTCGGCACGGTTGTGACAACCGACCGCGATTTCTGTTGAATTACGTAAAAGATCTATTTCAGCCATAATGTAGCTTTGTTATAATTGTGCAGATGAAAGTATATAGACGGCTTAATTTATGACCCGCAGCGTCCAGAAGATCGTCCTAGGCTGGGGTCTGGTCTACCTTGCAATCTATCACAATACGACTTCGTTCACCATGACCATTCTAAGTATGCAAGCAAGCATAACCTGTCTGCGTTCGGAACAGACAGGCTAAAGAGGACTAATTGTTCAATGAAACATATTTTGTCACACAACTGAATAAGCTACCCATATAAAAGAATATCGACTTAAATGATAAGCTTATTTCACTCTGTTAGGTCGAACCCTAATAAATAGTTTGGTCAAGCCAGCCTACTCCTAAGCCTTTCCACAAGGACGCTGAACCTTAGGCATTAAGGCATGCGCATTTTTAACAACGCAACCACTATCTTGCTACAGTGGCTCTTCATTGTGTTGCTACTGTTCCTCCATCTTGATCCATTTATGCTCTTAGCTTGACTGCTCCTGGACTGGGTATAGGTAGCAAAGATATCGAGGTCCGCCTCGTCCGTGTGACCTTAGTCGCACCTCCGAAAATAAAGCGTCAAATGCAAACGACTTTCTGTACAGTTGGTATGCCAGTTCCCAACCTAAATCAGTAAACTCGAACCCAGTCGGTTTTTAATGGCGGTTTAGAAGATGGTCGCCGTTTACAGCGTTTTCACACCGCCTACGTGCACCAAAACTAGTTTACCAGCAAACAGCATGAACACTGGCACCGAATACAGAGACACTCAACTGCCTATGGCGAGTTGCATGGGCGCATAATCGGCTCGTATGATCTTCTTGGGCGAAGTGGGACGCGAGTTGTGGTTCCTCCATGTGCACCTGGGCGTCCCCTTTCCCCCTCGGGGCTTTTGCGGATATAGAGCACTGAATGATACCGTCATATAAATACTCACAGCTCACAGATTCGAGCGCAGTAAGCGCAACGTTTTTTAGGGGTAGCGTCTGCGGCAATCGCCGGATTGGTCTACCGTATTGTGGGTTATCTTATTCTACAGTATACTAGCCCGTAGCACCGTGTAGTGACACGCTTATAAAGTGACCGTGACTGTCATATGGGTTAAATTCATTTGATTCTTTTGGAAGATACGTGACCATGCTCGTCGGCAATGGTAATATATATTAAAGAGCTATTTAACAAATGGCTACAACTGCTTTTAGATCGGGTCGGAAACGGCTAGAAAAATATGTCGACCATTTGCGAGCTGCAGGCTATCATCCATGAACACATATATCTTTGTGTTGCTAGATTAGTGTACTATTTTTAGACATGTAACGTACGTAGATATATCAATCGTAACGTTCCTAGGTAGGTTGAGCTTGAAAAAAATAAAGAACGTATTACGTATTAGTAAAGATTATATATATACATCGAGCTTAATGCAGTTGCATCCATTTAATGGACTGACCTTCAGTGACGACCAAAAACGTAGCTCGTAACATGTTTACATTCGTTGATCGTTTTAGCCTTAGGTTTTATTCGACATCCGTACTTCTACCCGCCGCTAAACTTACTTGACAGCGGCACTTGTCGGAAAAGTCTGCACTGTATATTTCAAAACATATCTTTCTCTAATTTTTTTACAGAACTATGGAAACGACAGTTCCATAACAATATCGTATGTTCTAGTATTATCTTGAAAACGAGTTCAATTTTAAATTGTTGATAAGCTTTATTGGTATACGTAACGATAGAACGGCACACGTTATAGGAGTTTAGCGGGTGCTCAATGCATTTCATCAAGAGGCATAGATCACTATTTAGAAGACTTGCAAAGAAGCGCATAACGATCGAAATTCGTGTCAAATACACGCGATCACAACGTGGGGTGCCTCTGCATAAATCGATTTGTTTTACCCCTCGCAAGCAAAATGTGGCGCAATAAATCAAAATTGAAACATTATTAAGAAGTATCAAATGCTAAAGTCGAACAAATCTTCTCCGAAGAAATCTCACAGATTTTATTCAAGGTTCTCATTATTGTTGATTTTTTTTCCTTTAACAGTAAATCAATACATATTTATGGCGTCGTTAGCGTTATGATGAAAGGTTTCAGTCTTTTCATGCAAAAAAAATATTACGTTACTGTTTATTAAAATATTATGTGTATATTGGCGGAACTATGTGGTTATTTTGTATGATATTTAGATATTATAGCATGTATGATATTGGCAAAAGTGTTCGGGAACTGAATATAAATATTGTCCACACTTAGATTCCTGTGTTACTTAACGCTTCTGACACTTTAGAAATTAAAAACGTATTCAAAATATGCTTCGGCAATTCTTAACAATCTGAAGACAGTCATTTTCACCATGGTAACCGCTGCTGCTGTGGATGTCTTTGTATGTATTTTGCGACATAGCTGCTCCCAGGCACTTTCCATGACCACGAAAGGGTTGCCACACCATATAACAATGAGAAGAACATCTTCGCGTGCGTACGGTATATAATTGCGTCCGTATGAAGTCCTTCAGACGAATAATAGTAGTATCTTTATTTATGTAGTGCATATGAAGAACACACCTAAAGAAGGACTCCACAGAATGCTTCCTGGAACCAAATGGTCCCTTGATGAGGCACAATAAGCCTATCATGTTTTATAGTTCTATTTAAAACAACCCATTATTTCTAGGACCTATGGCAATCGGACTATGTAAAAACAGCCCCTAAACAAGTACAGTTCTCTATATACGCTGCGATATGATCAGGTACGTCGAATTACCATTGCAAAGTAACTAATCCAATATTCCCTTCTGTCTGACAAGGTCGATCAAACGCGTGCTGGTGGAAAATTAGTTAGCAATGTTATTCCTGCAATTTTTTATTGTTTTCGTAGATGTTGAATTCATGGGAAGATGAAGACAAAATAATGTGTTATGCTACCAGTCATCTCGGCGTCTTCACAGTTTAAGTTACTTCCCCCAGCCTGTCCGACAAGAGTCGCATACACTGATAAACACAACACACAAATAAAAAAACAACATTTAACAACGAGATCGAGTTCATATGTTCCGTAGCAATACATTAGAACGCAAAAAATATCGAATATATATGAGACCGAGTGCAAGAGACCCTTCACTTCAAAGAAATCGTAGGGTGAAAGATACAATATAGTCGCAATCTTAACGGAAGCCTGCTCAGTCATATAGGATATATGTGTTTTTTTATATGTAAGTACAGTGTACATCACTCATGGCCATTTCACGGAGACGTTTGCAACGGAACGCACGCGTGCCAGGAGACGTTTTCCTGGATAAGGTTATAAGGTGACTGGAGCGCACGCCGACCTGTCCCAATACAAGTGACTTTTGTAATTCATTTGATGAGCCAAAAATCCTATGGAATCGGCTTTCGTAAAGACTTTTTGTCTGCCTGTCGGTCCGTCCGCCATTGCTCGATGTGCACAATGGCACTAATATAGTTTCCCTTCCCGATAGTACGACGTACATGCATAAGGGAATGGCAGACATGTGCATGACATAAAACATCAGTTTCAAGGTATCTGCATGATATGGTCCCCTCAAGTTTTCGCTACTTTTGCGACCCAAAATTCTGGCTACTGCACTATGGAATCATAGTAGATAAATTCACGTTTGGGTAGGGGGTAGAAAACAAAATAGACAAACTTCGCAGACACCATTTGCGTCTGTAATCGCCTGTTGCGAGGGGATCGGTCGGATGACCAGCGACAGAAGATAATCAGACTAGCTGAGAGTTTTTTAGGGTTTTAATACTAACTATCGTTCTTTCTGGCAATGTAATGATGTAAACTAAAATACTTCCTCTAGGAATGAGATAGATCGAACGCGAGATTAGTCTAGACAGATTTATTCGTTTACTCAGTATGTATTATAAACAAAAACCTTAGTATGAGCACCCCTTGATATTTTCATATACCGATAACAGGGGATACATCCGCTCTTGTACAGGAAGCGGTGTCTTGTACCAGCTTTTGAAAACCACGAATAAACACGTGGGTGACAAGACGGAGTTACGGACGTTAATATTCAACGAGGCGGTCAAGCCGGCCCAGTGGACAAGCAAACCATACGAAGGTTCTTAGTGGAACGAGACAGACTAGCAGATCAGATAGTGAGTTGACCGCTGAGATGCCCGTAATGATCAACGAAGGACGTAATTTCGGAGAAACGGCTCTCAATAAAAAGCTAAACCAGAGCTTGGTCGTCACCTAAGGTACGAAAGGTAATACATGTTCCATAGCTATACGTAGGTTACCTACAAGCTGTAGTTTTATACATACCATGCAGGATTAACATTTGGACCGTAAGGGGTTCATGTGTCCTTGTCTATGGGGCAAAGTACATTCTGGCCTTCGGCGACCATGTGAAGGGCATGCTTCAACAATATATTCGTGATGAAGGCTGCAGTATCGAATTAAATTTTCTAGCAGGAGGGTGTACCTGATAGAATGATAACAAATCCTGAAACAAATAAGTGTTGTTCTATTGATAAACATTATCAAACAAAAACGATACCGTTCTTTATACGTAGTTACAATTTATAGAGCATTTGACAATCACATGTCAATCCACGATTTATAATAATTTGTGCTAAGAAACTCAATGAAGGTGCCCCCTTAGTCGCAACTTCTGTTTGTGATAGGTCTATTCTCGCGGTCCTCCTCAGGCCTTAGATCAATGGAACGCTTCGAGAAGCCGTGGCAATAGAGATGGGATGACATAGGCATTTTGTATTGCTTAGAATCATGTTAAGAACTATATGGCATTCGGGAAAGCACTATAGACCTCACTCAGGCCCATTGATTACTCTGAATACGATGAAAAGAACGTTTGACTACAGCCATTTTTCGTCATTTATCCTCAGATCATTCGAGCCTAACGCTTGCGTGTGTTTGTGACGGAGCTGTATGGTGAATGGGTAACAGATAATTGCAATTTGTGTACTTATAAACGGGCTGTTATGTTGGTAACCAGGTTGCTGGCTTTTTCCTACACTGTAGCCGTTCTGTTTGCTCACAATTTCCGTGGGTATGCGTCGGAGAAAGCTTTAAAAGACCAATAATAATTAAAGATAAACGTTGATGCTGACAAGTTTACAGAAGGGAAGACGAGCGCTTTTGGGTGATTGTATATCGCCCAATTAAGTGCGCCTTTAATGGAAATTAATTCTTTAAACCAAATGCGAACTGTAACAGCGACACCGCATTGCATCATTTTCCTAGTTAATTTCTGCTCGTGGTAAAGGTGAACCCATTTTAATTTCCATAAGCTTTTGAACCTTATGACTACGGCTTACGATAGCTATGGTCGAAGTTTCTCGTACACAGAAGCCAACGCAGCCCACACGTAAAATAATATTACATGTAAAGGTATACACAGTCATTAAATTCGTAGAATATCTATTAGAAGTATCAAAGCTATGCACTGTTTTCAAAACATATATATATATATATGTATATATACATAACACCGTACTGAAATCCGATTGCTACTTTGTTAGTTTCTGGTATGGATAATTTCTTTGATATGGACGTATTGTTTATAGTTAAGCCAATGGGAAACAAAAATAATTTTCGGGCACAAACAAGATTCTGTTCTTAGAGCCTGTACTAAAAAATCTGCAAATCCATAGATTGGGGATTTAGGGAGAGAGCTCAAGGATAGCTACGATGTGCATATAGAAACTCAAAAAGAAAAGCTTGCGAGCGCTACATCGCTCCGCGAGCGCAAGGTGCACATGTTTGACGCTCAAAGAAACAGATATCACACCAGGGGGGGGACTGTGAATATCACTGTCCATAAGGATAGTATAAGCAATTAGTTGAAAAAATAAACCTTGAAGAACATATGCGAATAGAAAATTTAACTTAATCGCTCGTTGAACAACCGTGTACAGGCTGTTTCATCCCGATTGCAATTGACCGCTAGCAAATGTATCAGTGGCAGCAGAGGGTAGGTCATAGAACGAAAACTAATTTTACGCAAAAAGAAGAGACTAACTGGTTTCAGACTAACCCTTAATCCTGGGGGGTAGCGCCCAACAACAAGCACATGTTGCAATAAATCGGAAAGCAGGTCTCCACATCACTGATCTGAGTAGAGAAGAGGGATGATCTTACGTTAATGTAAGCTCTATGCTTGGATAAACTAAAGGGGTACCTCGACACTTAGAAAAATGTTTTTAGAGATCATATTGCATAATAACGTGAGCGTCAATTTAACGAGCAGTCTATGTCTACTCATGAAAAACCGCTCGACAACAGACGCCACCAAAGCGATCCTTGTGTGAGTGACTGGGGCAGGAATAAACAAAATGAAGTGAGAAAGAAGGCTGTGCGCTGTTGAGGTTGTCTATACTAGAGTTAGTTTTGAACTCAATGTCACGGCAGGTTTTCAACAGAACTACGGAGAAAAAAGGCTGGAACCCATCCTGAGATGAATAATCTTAGGCTGTTTAAAATATGCTTTTATACATGACGATGACGTTTTTAGCATGCCTGGGGGACGCTCCGAAGCTCTGTACCTGGTCCTTTGCTTTGGAATCTTAGCTACAATTGGATTCTTAAGCTGCCATTTTTTGTGGTCGAACTAGTGCCAGTCGTCATTCACTAAAGAACTCCAGGCGTATGTAGACGATACCTCCGACATGGTGTGTTCATGGATCAAAAATCATGGACTAGAGCTGGTTTCGAAGTAAACTGAATTATTTTTTTTATCATTATACTATAAGATACTCAGGCATGATTATTGTATTATTATATATAATAAATGATTCAGAAATTTTCTATGAACAAAGTCTCAAAAATAATTAACAGACTCGTCAGAGTCCTTTCAAACGTTTTCGGCCCGAGCGATGGTCCACGCAGGGTATTAGCGTCCGCGCAGAGCTCAATTACGTTATGTGGAACGCCAATCTAGAATGAAAAATAAAGCAATGCTGAGGAGGACTTAAAGACAGATGGCGATAAAGGCGAGTAAAGCCTTTATAATTATCTCTTACAATGCGGTAACAGTTATAAATAGACAGGTGCTTCGGGACCTGCTCATGAAGGAAGAATCAGAGAACCTTCTTGATAGAAATCCAAAAAAACTACGCTTTGCTAAGCGACATTGAACGAATGGCAGATAAGATAACAGTCCGAAAATACAAGCACAACACAGTTCATAAGACAAATTATTAGAGGCATTGGTCATTTGACCATCTTAGTCGGATGCTCGATAGCCTTCCATTCTTTGGTGACTATAAACTTCGTATGACTAAGTCCGTGAGTGACATTTCTAGTTTCTGTGGTTTGGCGGCAGAACATTTTTCGAGAATATGTAGCTTTGTAGAGGAGAGGAACGAAGTGGAGGGCGCGCCGGGGGTTTTTTGACACGGATCAGCGGATATTAAAAATACTGGCATCTAGAGAGAAACGGAAGGTGATGCGTAAATTTGGTGACAGTGTCTTGGAGAAAAATAAACCCAGAAATATCTGGGGAAATACCTGGGGCGGATAAGGAGTGAGCCTCTGGCTCCTTTTCAATTCTGCGCTTTTACTAAACCTTATTTCTCCCTGTTTCGCACAGCACTCGTCGAGACTATGTTTGAGCAGTTGTGGTTTTTTCGGCTCTAACCACTTATTCACCGTTTCAAATGGCGAATACTTCTTTGTGCTTATTTATAAACTAGACTTCGGGAGGAAGTGGTTTCAGTGGGTTAAAAGAGAAAAAAAATTAGGCCACGGTCTCGAATGACCGACACTAAATCCGGCACTAGTTGGGTAGAGATAGACGCGTTGTCGCCACCAGCAACTTCCAGAGAAAATAAATAAAAACAAAGTGTTCATGGATAAATTGACAACTTTCACTGGCGGGGTAGAGTTTAAGAACGCACTTTAATGACACGAAGTTTACATAACCCTACCAGAAGAACTGATCTGTTGTCAAAGGCCGTTGGATCAGCGTGGTACCAAAATCATATGCTAGGTTTGTTTTTTTGTGCAATCAAATCTACTAAGAACAATAAATTTCTTCGCATTTTTCTTGCTCCCCATACTTTTTTCACTATAGCACTTTCAGTTATTCTCTCTATATAAACAAATACTCGAAATACAAAATACGAACAAATACAGATATAAGATATAACATTGCCCCCTATAGAAATCTAAATTGGTTCTTGTTGGACTTCCTCGATTTTTCGCCAGTGATACCTATGGAATGAGATGGCTCTCATTCATAACGTTAATAATTTTCATGTTCCTGGATACTACTTGGTCTGGTAATAACGTTTGTCGATACTGAAAGGTGAGCTACTGTAACTGTATGTTGGTTAGTTAATAGTTGTCCTGGCAACGCTTTCAAGAGACCCACTAGGCACCAAAACCACCCATTAGACATCAACAGCTATTCATTACTGCAGACCTCTTTTTGTCCTTTTCTTATCACTATATACACATGTGACAGTAGGCGCATTATATTACTGCCGGCAAATATTGGTACGAATATAACCCGAATACACGTCGGGTGGAGTCGGTTGGAGGGCTAGAGCTCTACAATAAAAACCAACGTAAATAGAACAGTGTATAGTAAATAACACCCTTATCGTTTGAACATTATCTTAGTGACAAATACAAACATACTTGACGTCCTCTTTTATATCTTGGATATTGTCAATAGCAAATATAGTCATCTCATAAGAGATAGACATTGTAGATTACCATACACATGTTTTTGCACAATGCATAAAACAGCACAAGAGAAATCCATACAGCTAAAACTCTGGAAATCATTTTTTCTCTGGACTTTGCTTTTATACAAAGAGAAAAAACACCTGACAGTTTCAGTTTCTTTGGCGGAACTGCCATCGGAATCAGCAGCTAACCTTATTTTTCATTAGGCAATTAAGTGGTATGCCCCCCAACCCTTTGTGTCAAAAAGACAGTAGATCTATTTCCAAAATACAAAGTCAACGTTTCGTAGAGTTTCCTAATAGAGCTTGTAGAAAATTTGTGCGATGTTTAATTTACGAATGGCCCAGACGTATGTGTGCCTGCGTTACTTTGCTAAAAGCAACGATTTCCAGCCCACTGAAGCTTTTAGCTACTTTTTTTTTTTAGCCAGCTTTAGTTACGCAGAATACAGGTACATGTATCAAACAATACATCCGACATTCTAAAAATAGAGGCACTAATTCAAATGGGAACTCCTTAGGAATTTTTCACTTCCTTATCGACATATCGGTCATATTTGGGAACGTATCCTTGAAAACATACTCGAAACAAATCTAATCGAGATCGAGATCGATGAAATCGAGAGAATCAGAATCCACTGGCAAAATGCTTACAGCTTCTATATTAATAGATTTCTCTGATCTCAGGTATTCCCGTTTGCTTAACGGTTGCATTCATTTCACTGAAAGAGCCTGCGGCAATTTTGACAGCCTTGCATAGCGCCAGAATGCTTAACAAATTGAGAAGGACATAGAAAATTGTGTGTATCAGACAAACTGTCCCTTTCAGTTCTCACATACTAAATTAGCGCAGCACTTTGCTAAAGTCCGACCTGCACGTAACCAAAAGCGACAATACGTTAGTTATAAAGTATTCCACATGTTATACCTATAATTTTATTTTAGATTATTAAAATACTAACAAAAACGAGTGTAACATGGAGCGGAGGAGAACTGCTCCATGCTACACTCGTGTTACGCCATCTACTTTCGACTGATTGGAAGAGTGCTAGGTTAACCTATTCTCTGTAGAACATAACCTTATTATAGAGTATATATAAAATCACTTAAATATTTTCGTCTGAGAAAGTGCTATGATTTGACGTGTGTTAGTGACTTTAATTTAAAAATAAAAAAAAAAAAAAGAAAAGCCGTACGTAGTGATACACTGCGTTTAGTATTTAATGTCTATGTGCAATCGCTTTGAGCGAACTTTGAGAACGGTCTTGAATTGAAACAACAAAAAAGAGTCAACATTTTATTGGACATCCCCTTTATCCAAAAATCCATAGAGGAGAAAATCGACAAAAAAAATGAAGGCTGTGATACCCTCCTTTGTGTAAAGGGTCTAAGTATGCCCTCGGGAAGGGTCTTCTGGTAATTTACAGCTTGGATGGTGGATCGTTTGGAAATTTTCCTTTGGAAACGTTCTTGAATGAGTGGTTTGAACCAAATCGTAGAAACACGCTTTTTTTAATTGTTTCTTTTAATTGGATACCGTCGCACGATCTTCGTCGCTAAAGACGTCCACGTACTTTGTCTTACCAAGCATGAGAAAGCCTATCAATCAATCTTCGCCATAGAACGAAGTAGGAAGTGGAGTTGGAAATTAATTTTAATAATGGATTCGTATAGCCAACGCATTTAAAAGCAAACTAGCGGCAACTCTCTGCTTAAAAAATCGAAATAATTATTATGCCCATGGTGATTTTTATTTAATTTTATTTAGAATGATTTCTATAGTTCCTAGAGGCCATCGCATCGGCTCAATTTTTGAATCCGTTAAGTACAACGCTTAACTGCGCTCTTATGATTTCGGAATTGTGCTAAGTTACCTATTTTTGGTGGGTTAGATTTTTTTTTATTTAGCTGATTGGGACAGAGCAGTTTATTTATCCGGCTAAGATTATTCCTCGAACATTTATGAACTGCTGGCGTCGCTGTTGCCCCACTTATATCAACAGGTAGACCTCTTATTATTGCTGCAATTTATTTATGCAAGGCATTGAAGTCGTTTGGTAAACGAGGATAATTTAGGTCAGTTCCGTTCGTCCCAGCACTATTTCAATGTTGCCAACTCTAAACTCCAACTTGACTAAAGTTCTACTAATCAACTTCTACAGTTTAGATAGCAAGCCCACAAGTGCTTTCCCATTGCTGTCCGCACTTTCCAGCTAGATATGGTTCCCATCTTGTTTTGGTCGGCCTACTTTTCGATGGTGAGCTTTTTCACTTAACGGAGTTTTGAGGAAACGCGCTACCAAATATAAGAAGCAGAAACGCGGACAGAAGCGGGGCGACTGAGCTGGGCTAAGAACTACAGCCCGCTGCAGCAGCAGGAACAGATACAATAACGAATAAGAGAACTGCGATTGTGTCTTTTCAAACCCCCACAGGATCGCTCTTCCTTGTCCTTGTGTTCCTTGCCCGGACCAACTTTGCTATTGTAATTTGTAACCGCTGAGGAACTCTGGTATCGTGAATGCGACCGTTACCTGCGGAAGTGCGCGCTGCCTATTTCGTAATCGGAATCCCGTCTGACAGAGTCTTTGGCTATCCCCGCGGTTAAATGCTGGGCAACCTACTGAAATAAGACCCCGCAAACTAGATGGTATTGACTTAACTCGATGTGACATAGTTTCTACGCCAACGTTTTTCGTGCTAAAGAAAACAAGAGACGGCAAGACTGCCAGCAACCAAGACAGTACACAAATGGAGGGTCGAAGGGCACCAGACATTTGTTTTATCATGAAAACATGTGTACGTAAGTGTTTATAAAGAAACGTAAATCAATCTAAAAAAATGTATTTGGTAAACGCGAAATGAGAAGGGTAGTTACACAGAAAAAAACGATGGAAATTTCATTGAAAAACCATTATCCGTTCAGTAAAAAGATAAATACTGTTAAAAATTGTCGGGAATATCGATTACTTAATGTATAGAGACCAATCTATGTAAAAATCAACGTAAGCTAAAATGTGACTGGCTATAATACTTATCAGCTTACAGGGTCGTGTAACACAAGTGACCAGGCAAAGTTTGGCTTGTTTCGTTAAGACCACGCTTTGCAATAGTTCTGTTTTGCGATTGATATCGAGACAGGAGGCAGGTGCCTTTTTAATGGTTGCCTAACATGTACTTTTAATTCATGCGGACATTTCAGTCAGCGTCCAGAAGCTTTGTATCACAAAGTCGACCACTTTAATCGATCGATGCGGTTTCCAAGATAAGCGTTAAAAAAGTTTTGGCAGAGTCGAAAAGTTGCCAAAGACCCTTGCTATTTCTTAATTATGCGAGAGCAATAATAACATGGAATTTACATTTTACAAAAACTTTACAGTTTCTGATCATTGCCTACTACCCTACCTACGTATGCATAACAAACCCACATAAGTATAAACGAGATATATTTGTCACCATGTTCCTATCTAGCATTTTATCATTCATTATAGAAAACAAAGTCCTTGATACAGTTTTGTAATATATATATAAGTAGTTTCATCATGTTAAAATACGTAAATAAGTGGCGGGGGCCTAAATGTGAAAATGGTAACAATATGAAAACGTAACGTAAGATACTTTTTGTGTCATACGAAGCACCCTACTTACCTATCATGTGTAACTATATTAAAAAAAAAAAAGCCTGGTAGACTATTAGATGAATGTGAGATTGCAGCTAGTTGTTCTCCTATATGCTCAATCATGTATAATTATTCAAGAAATAGTCAACGAGTGATTGAAAGTTACGATAGTCTCAATAGTTCTGTATACGCTATGAAAAAAACAAAAAAAGCAGCTTATATATATATATTCCCTGTTTTTGTCCTGTCATGCGAATTAGACCTATTTCTAATTGTCATCGCGTTCCAAACGCAGCCGTTTGTTCGAAAACAAACGAACGAACAGTATTCGATATTTGGCCTACATTTCACCGTGAGATTAACGTCTGAACGTTTTACTATCATCACATTGTACTCGTCTAATGGAAACGCTCGAAAACATCACATTGCCATATACCTTTCGTATGATTAAGTAAAAACCAGTGTTTTGGCTCTTTTTACACAAAACATAGGCGCTGATGTAATTATTTTGGAAATCATCTCAGCAAAAAACAGCAGTATGGTGTTTATTGCTGGTTTCCAGCACTTGAATATTCAACTGCTTATTGGTAAACACGATAAAGCTTCGGACAGGATAAAACCAACAAAACTACTCTTGGGGCTTGTAGAACAGGGTTAACAACATTTAGGTCGCTAGGTTATTAAACAATGGACGACAAAGCATTTCATTAGGTCTCGGGGGTAAACGTCTAGCGTACACATAAATACAATACTTGTATAGTGTGAACTTTTCAATGTCTAGGGTTGTTCGGTGTTCAGTGCTGCAACTCTTGCTAGAAGTATTTAAGTTTTTTCTTTTTACTAGCTTTCGAAATAACGGATCTATATCACAGTATATTGCATCATGTGTTTTTAATTAAAAAAAAAAAAAACGAAAATTTCGTCTTTTTTCGAAACCATGGAACAGTCGTGTTCTTGGGACGGTTTTTTGCCAGCTGCATAGACCTTTAATTGCAGCTATCGATGACAACAGTCAAAGGGAATCAAGCCGTTCACGAAATAGTTAGAGGTCTAGCTCTCAATAGCGATTAAAGCGAATACAAACCGATATTAACATCAGTAAAGGGGTGAAAGATAAGTTTCTCACCTCTAGTGAAAAGATACGACGCGATATTTAGGCCAAATTCTAAAAGTATCAGACCATTGTTTTATAAAGCCTTCAGGCCCTTTCATCGTTCAACATCATCAAGCACCCTGTTGAATTACTTTTTCGTACGACGCAGTGTTTAGATCCTGTGTATCGCCCACCTCTATTTACAAGCTGAAATCACAATTGACGAATCGATGGTGCAGGACCAGAGGCATGCGAGGACAATGCGAGACAGTTCTTGTATGAATTTCATGAAGCGGAGGATCTCTGTTGTGATTTTCAAACAGCAACTCTAGGGAAATAGATATCTATATATATCTGATTTGGCTAAGATGGGCGTCAGACATTAAAATAGACAGCGGTTAGGCTGTGCATTGTCCAGGCTGGCCAAATGAAAAAGTCATTTCTTTTGAACTGAAGCTATATTGCGATTTATCCGCGATTAAGTCCATGCTAGCCTGATCTCGTATCGCCAGCCAAGCAGTATCATGGTACCCCAAAAACACAGTGCCCCTTAGATTTTATTATAGCTAATAAATAAACTATCGGGATGAATTTTACAGATTCTTTTAGGAGATTATCTTTTATTGGAAATGCAAAAATGTAAAGCTTCGGGTGATGAGTTCAGGTGATTCAAATACATTTTTGACTATCCAGTCCACATCTAGTTTTTCCAGAGAATATTGATTGACACGACTAGTCTCCTACTACGTATATTATACATCTGCTAAATAGTAGCAGTTATGCTGGGCGTGTTGCCATCGCATACATATTTCAGGTTGTAGCATTAGCCTAGTAGGTTCGGCATAAAGGAACCTTCCGCCAAATACTTCCGTTAATATGACGTACTTATATTTGCTACGTAAACGCCTTTTTTTTTAATGCAAAACGTGGATCACCGATTGCACGCAAGATTTTTACTAACTGACTGGGTTAAGTATTTTATCATACGCCCTCGCATTTTAAGACCCGCACATGGTTTCTTCCGGACCAAAAATGGGCACGCTAAACAGGTAAACACTTCGACACGCGTTACTATTGCTTTTCGGTTAAGCCTTGGAAAACTTCTTATTCAGTCATAGGTAAGACCTTATGAAAAATACAATTTGAGATAATTATGGCCAAAGATGGCTGAAAATCAATCATCGACTTTAAATTGTCTTAAATTGACTTTAAATAGAAGAACAGGTGTGAGAGTATCTTTCGTCTACAGATAATAGGTTGGCTTACATGAGTTTCAAGGGTACAGCGAAAAAAAAAAGCCTTTTTTGTACCGCGGTCTTGAGAACGGTTGCCGTTAGAAAAAAAAACGAAGGCCAGCAGATTCAGCTATATTCGTTTGTCACAGTATATATTTTTTAATGCTACCGATCTCGATATTTGTGGGACACTTTTCTTTCTATGAACAGGAAATATAAAACCAATTTCCACTTTATTAGATCTTTAAGCCTTACGCAAATCGCGTTCTGATATACGATGCTACCAAATTTTATATTATTGACGATAGCCGTATTGACATTTATTATGTATAGTAGTTTTAGTATTAGCTTTTCCTTGGCCGACTTTTGGCCTGGGAAGCTTTACGGTTTCCGGTCGTGGAGTACGTTTGGACTCTATTAAGGAAGCTGTGAAGATGGTTAAAATAATTAATAAATAAAAAAAAATAAATAAAAAAGCAGCGATATACATGTGCTGCAGCTATGCAATTTTCAAGCGTGTGCTCCTCTGACGTTGATGCTATACGACTCCCTGTGGAGGCGTTTTTTGCGCGGGTTTCGAGATTCTAACACGCGACTTATCCGAAATAGATTCGTGATACCAGCCGCTCTATGGCATCAGCCATCTTATGAGAATAGTAAATCAAACTATTTTTTAAGTAAATTCTATATAAAGCACAACCTCTCACTATTGTTTGCATCTAACAGCTTTTTTCATGCTTAATCTAAAAGCATCAGTTTTGAGTACAGGGATGCATACGTGTTTATGCCTCTGACAGGTTATCTTTTCTAGCAATGTTCTTTCCAGTCGTTATGTAGATTTAAAAAAACGCTACTCTGATGGTGTGTAGTAAATTTGCGTTAAATTTTCAATATCTTGCAATTTTCAAAGCTGTAAAAAAAATAGCTTTAAGAATTAGCATGCTATGAAATTCTTATAGGTATCTCAAATTTTTTGTTTTCATGAAGCGAGTGGTCTGAAAAACGTTTTGCAATAGTTTTTTGTTACATTAAACTTCTCGAAGCTCCACTAGTAACTATTGTGAGCTTGCCTTAGATTTTATTTAATTAACACAAAATATTAAAGCCAATTTGCTGTTTTCATTTGTACGGCATGCAACAGCGGCAGCGACCTTAGAGTGGCATAAATTATAGCACTATGCCACCTCTCATATAGCTGCGGTTCGAGGCTATTCAAGCTTATTTCCTTACAGTTTCAGTATTTTCGCGTACCTATTACGTCCAGTATCCCCGTTAAACACTCGATCACACAGCCGGCTCCCAGTACGAGACGAAGTGTGTTTCTGCCCGGCTTCGAACCCACCCCGTTACGCATCCCCAAGATTAGCTGCAAGCATATTACCCACTAAGCTCTTGATATCCGCGTAACCGCGCACAAACTTGTGTCATAGAAAATAATAGAACAAATACATGCCGAAGGCTACCAGTTCGACATTGCAAATCCCTAGGGTAAAACTCACCTATAAGCCTCGAATTTTTTTGTACCATGCACGTTCTCTACATATTAACCCATATTATTTTAACTCAATATTTGCTATAGGCTTATCTTGAATTGCGTTTACGTTCACGCCGATTACATAGTTTACTTAGTCGATCCATAAATGTCCCCTTTCGAGAAAAGTATATCCATTCAGTGCGGCATTTCGACAATCGAGTGACCCGTTTACTGTCTTTTACACGCTTAGCTGGAAGGTACGTACAGGTCTATGTCACTACCGCTTCGTAGGAACAATTACTTGTGCTGCATTTGCAATTCGTAAGTTGAATGCTAGGGCTAACTTATTACTTTGTTTTTACTTGTCCATTCATTACCGTTTGCTCGATTTATTTGTTTCGTCTGTTCGAGTTAAAAACCAATACAATTAATCATAACGACGTCATTTATTCAGCAACAGCACACGGAAATTGGACATCTAGCGATTGTAAGTGTACCGCATTCGGTCTGCTGCCGACATCTAACTTGGTGCAATTGAGTTAGTTTATGACCACTTACACTGATAACCTTACGGACAAGAGAACGGTTCATCGATTCCGACACATGTGCACGTGTGTAATGCATTATGACCCTATCAAGAAATTTTGAACTTAGAGTGTAACTTGTTTGATTAGCTGAATTACGCTGATCTAGTCGTTAATCGTAATGGCGTTTTGTTCGTGTTACCAGTTCCGCTTACTTGGGTTACCTAATATCATGCTGTCACAAGCGAACCTCGGGATCGAACAACTTTTCATTTATAAGTCATTAGGAAGTTAGTTAATGAATACCCTTCAGCATTCGATCTTCTAGTGACCCCTGAACAAAAGCCCATATAGCTTACATTAGGAAAAGAAAGAACAGTTTTTAATATCAAGAATCAAGGCTCAGTGCGCAAGTTGTTGTCCTTCGAAAGCCACAGCGCTGCGCCATTAATACATGATTCGTATAATTATGTTGGCCTGTAATATGGGTCGTTTGAACGTTCTCCTATGGGAACATCCTCAAACGAGGACAGTGTTGTGCGTTGCATTAACGAAAAGCGGTAGATACGATTTTCGTTGATGTAAAGAGGTGTCTAATACTAATAGAACGCTTTCGAGCGTCTAGCTACGAAAAGTCATACACACGTTTGTTTAATCGCTGCATTGGTGTTGAGATTTTCGTTTTTTAATAGTGACAGTCGCATAGCCAAGTGGACAATATTAAATACTAGAGAACGTATCGCCTTCGTCTGGGATAGCAGGTACCACTGAAGTAACATTTTACAGGAAACTGGGCCGTCTAAGGATCACTCAGTTGCAGCAGACGACTGCTCCTGCGTTTTTCAGCTGCGATCTCGCCTTGAAATCTGATTGGCGTACCACATATGTATATTTCTATATACCAAAGCAAATACTATTTATACCGATTAGAGTTTTGATCAATTTACGTCGAAGAAGTACGGCTTAGTTTGCCAATACAGTCATGCACCTATAAAGCAGACGCAATCAGATATTAGCTATGACATTGCTTCGTACGCCCTAGATATATAGTACATTACTATCGCTAGATAAGTTTCCAGCCGATTCTGAGGATTTTTCGAAAAAATTGTACAATAAATAGGTCTGTTCCTAGCATTGACATGTATGCATGTACCAGCTTTGAATGTTTAGTTGAAAATCAATGATTTTTAAAAATTATTACGCGATTACACCGGTGTTCATATAAAAAACCACTTGTATGGCAACGCCAAGCACCTTAAGTGCACTCTGTACGCGTCCGATACAGCCTCGTAGTGGAAAAAAATCAAGCTGTTAGTGAGCTGATTAGTGTCGCTGAGAGAAATACCCATTTAGTCTGTGGCGACCAAGTGCACTCATAGGGAACTATAGGCATTTAGCTACTAAATATACATAATTGTAAACCCTAAGTAATATAGGTTTAGGGAATACGTCGTATTTCATTGAGTATTCAGGCATTCAATTTACTTATTTCAATGTGACTACGGTCATCAAAATAATGTTCATTAACCAAATGAAAAGAGCTTTGTAACGTAGTGCCTTTCCCTGGAGCGGAGGAAATAAATGATATTTCAACACATGAAATATTGCTTTAGATAACTATTGAAGATAACTACTTCACTGTAACTTTTGGTGAAAAAACCTATGATTTTTCAACCCTTACAAATTGCAAAAGGATCACTAAGAAACAAAGGTTGATTTTCTCTAGTTACAGGTAACAATACTCACAACTTAGATCGAGCTTGAACAAAGCTATTAAGTTTGTTCTCAGCCGTGCCAGCTATATTTACCCAACAGTTATGAACGACCTAGGCTCTACACCTAGGTATTACTACACATGCATCATTTAAGTTAGGGCTACTTCTACTGTGTGGAATATTATCTAACTTAGCGACGTCCAAGGGTCGATGATGAACTGATTTATTTAAAATTGAACACAATCTCAAATTAATCATTTTCGGTTGGAGGTCTTCCTGATCTTCGCTATCGATATTGCTACGATCAGGTAACAACACTATTACTATATACTCAAAAGATTGTTTGCACTTGTCCCGCCAATGCCAATGTTTACTATCCATTCTATGGATATATTTACGATATGAGTATTTTTACATGCAAATATTTATTTTATCGATAATGATTTTTGTTAGTTTTTGATACAAAACTCAAAGTACAATGGCAGATGTAACATATAGGGTCCTAATATAAAATAAACGTAATTTGTAATTAGATTGAACGGCTCCATCAAGCGCCTTTAATCTAGCCGCTTCAGGAAAGCTCAAGCGGACAGATAATACTATTGCTATTATTTTGTATAAACTAAATATATTCATCTCTGACAGCTATAATCATACAATTATATTGCTAACTTACTTAATAACGATAAAAAGTCAAAAGCGAAGTCGACTTACATTCACGTGACCCTCATAACCTAGACGTTATTGAATAAATGCCTCAAATAAGGCCTCGCCCGGTAAATAGCAGGTGGAATAGAAAACGGCGTCAGCCAAACTATAAGAAGACGATTTTACCTTAACCTTTGAAAGAACAACACACATTTTATAAGGGGATCAAAGTACGGAGTTGGGCGAGAACAATATTTGACAGAAACCAACGTCATACCAAAACAGCCACCTTCTGCAATTACAGGGTAATCCCACACGCGCTTTTACAGTACGTGCCACTTTTAACATTGAATGCTGTGTCCTAACTAGTCTCACCGTAGCCCTAAAATGATGGCTGCCTTAGAGCTACAGGTTTTTTGTGCAGGATCCCTAACCTGGATCCATTTTTCGTCCTTTCTCTTCAGTGTCGCTGGCCTATTTTAGTAAACAATGGCAGCCGTATCGTGACAATTTTAATATGCGGTTAATGTCACCCTATATCTTTTTAAGGGTCAGCCAATTCGCGAGGGCCTTGTGGAAGGGGTTCATGCAATATGTCGGGATTGTGTATAAACATAGCAGTTTTTTTCTCAGTTAAACCAGTCCAAATTTATGACAGGCTTAACGGCTATCTCTAATATAATGCTCTAACCAACGCATCGTATTCGATGTTACGTCTATAGATCCGGACATTCGTTGAGTTAGTACATACTTTTATCTAACTCTTGAGTTTTTCGGTGAAAGCTTTTTTATGACGGGTGTCTCAGTGATAAACTATTGTCGCCCGAGACTCGATATCATCTCAGGCCTCAACTATTTCTATTTACTACCTTTAGACCCTTAAACCAAATGCAGGTTGCCTCACTTCGTATGTCATGTTTGCAGCTGTATATGTACAAGAAACGCAACAAATTACGCCCTAGGCATTAATCATCAGGTTTCGTTCACATAAATGTTAGCGTACCAGATCATATTTGTCCGATCCTCTGATTGGAATCATTTTAATTTGTGTCCATACCTTGGAATCAACTAGCGAGCGCAATTTTGAGCGTTTCCTACGATACCACTCTTTCCCAAATTGCGGCTCTCTCTCTTTCTATATATATATATGTATATATATATACATTTTTTGTTTGTGTGATAGCTGACTAAATAAAGAAAGAGGATGAAACCTTAAAGTCGGACAAACTTACGTTGTCTGTTTGTCATGTAAAGTTTGCGCCTGTCCGCTACTGCTGGCACTGGAAAAACCGATCCGTTATGAAACACGATAATGTCAGTATTGCGAAAATAAAATTTCGTTTTCGGAAATTATCAAATATTCTAGCGCTGTGCGAGTTCAAATCACTATAACTAGCTTTGCTTTTGTTCGACGTCCCCTGTTTGAATTTTCGCGCGGTTTTTAAAAAATCCGAGGATAACTAGGCTTTCGATATAGATATTAACAACCTCGAGAGAAAAATAATTGACAATTGAATCGTCCAGATAAGCTCCAACACTTAGTCTTCTTGAGGTTTTTGCCCCTTTGAACTCTGTATGCTGTTTTTTTTGCTGAACTTTTAGCCTGTTATCAGTCGAAAATATAATTCCGTCCGAATTTTGTCTATGTCGCCTATTCGAGTGACACTTTAGCGAATTCAAACGTACGAATCTGCCGGTACGGTTCTTTGCGGATTAACCGACGATTATTTTGAAAATGATAGGTCCCGACTTAAAGCTGTGATTGTTGTCAGTGGTGGCTATATTTAAATGAACATCTACTAAATACAGAAAAAAGTGTAAAAATCTCATTCATTTTTGTTTAGCTGCTATCTGAAATATAACTTAAAAGGAAGGCCTAAGTTTAGACAACCCACTTACGTATAACTGACCTTTAAGTTGCAAAACAATCTATATAAAATGCATAATTTCTCCTTTGACCATATATGTTCAAAATGATTACTATTTGAGTCGATGCACTGCTGTTAGATTGTTCATTCATTAACTTACAGCGGTAAAACTGAAAAGCTTAAAAAGAAACAGCGGTACAGTGCCCTCTGTTACCTTTTAAGCCGATATGAGCAGATGTAACGTTTTTTTAACAATCAAAGCCCTAGCGACACCTCACTCTTAGATATAAGTTAAATGTTATTAGTGTACATAACAACTCAAGCCACTGTGTACGGTTACATTGCAAGCGTATCACGGAAGCACGAGTTTCGGCGCTCGAACCGTTGTAGACCATAGATTTGTAGAGCAACAAATCGATACAAGTTCCTCTTCCCTAGTAAGACGTTGCGTTACGCTGCAAGATTACCGACTGTTACTGGTTGAGACGTTTTTAACATCTGACGACGGCAGGCCAAGGAGCCTGTCGCCGGTAATAAATGATAGCAGTGCAGCGAATGCGACACGCCTACTTCGTTATACGTGCATATGATATTAATATGCACAGAATAATGTCCTAGCATAGGCTGAAGAATTCGATGGCGTGTGAGACTCACGGCAGAACGTACGAAATAAAAATTGTAAATATATATGTTGTGCTGCATGCGCATCCATGTAAAACGTTCACTGGCCCTGTAAAATTGAAAAGCCCAACATTTATTTGAGTGCAGTAAGGTATAAAAGTAGACTTAGGCTCGTAATCTATGGATACCTGCTCGCCGCGCTAAAATGGCGGCGTTTATAGAATCGATGACTGCATGGATTAGCAGTGTGAACCGAAGCTGATCGCAGGGTCTTCAGTCAACTCCATAACATCACACCCGACCGACCCTTCAAACATATTACGTGTGTGTCGTGTTAAATGATATTAGCGCTGACTAAACGTAATAATACGGTGCATTGCAATGAAAAGTCACTTAGTTACATCAAACTTGAAACTTCGTAGTTTCACTCACATATCCAGCGCGGCAGTTTTTAACTATCCTGTACGACATGTATTTCACAGCTTCATCTGTGTTAGTTCAATTAGAGAAAATAGGATCGCTTTGGGCCTCCTAATCGATAAAAATGATACAACAGCTAATAATATCCACGTATCTGAGCAAAACAATGAAAACAATACATTCAGGTTGACGGGTATAAAATCTATTTTATTTGAATATAGAACTACACTTCGGTTCTTGATATGTCAAATCTGTGATTATTTTTTTCGTCATTATTATTACTATCATCATTAATGCAAGTTGTATTATTGGTATACGGGTGTTTTTTTTTTTTATTGTTTTGTATTGAAGAGACAAAACTCTACTTCGAGTAAACGCTATTTTTAAGTATGTTTTTACGTGTAGGAAATTCTATGACTCTTTACGAGGCACCGTCACTCACCGGCTGTGAGCGCAATCTGCCTCGTGCGTTCAGCATCTAAAATTATCGCTTGTAGTTTTCGTTTTTTGTCATCCTCAGACCTCTCGCTGGCTACGTATTGCTTTTAAGAGGATGACAATGGGCCCGCTCGCCAGACCTGATGGCTGGCTATACCTCACAAATATTATAGTCGTCAGAAACGTATTCATATAATTGTCATGGCGATAATGGACGTCGTGCCCAATGGAGCTGACAAATATATAGAATGTACGGAAAATTATTAGACCTCTCCGTATAGTCCTTTTTCATCCTAAAAATTTTAAATCCTAATTTCGACAAGGTGCTAGTTCATGCTGATCGACGACGACAGCGTTACGCCAGCACCGATTACATTATGATGGATGAATTCTGTGAAACGTGACTTCGGTGACTAATTACGCCATAGCACCGTTATTTCGTTTGTTAGACATCTTCGTATCGTCATTGATCTGTTTATCTACAGTCGATGCTCTGTCTCGTCGTGTATAGTGAGGACACTATCTACTCGTTGATAGTTTCCGTTAATGATTTGGCCATTATTCCCTGTCGACTATGGCTTGTCATTATAGCCAATAGTACATAATAAATATAAGCGATCACGATCATAGGAAAATTAGCGGCTTCTATGACTCAGATCTGATATTTTAGCCAAGTACTTATCGTTAATAGAATTCGACTGCTACCTCCTCTTTCTAATAATGTTAGAGCGTAGATTGACTTTTTTTTTATTGATTTTGTTACTAAGCGTGTTGCTTGAAACACTTGAGGACAGTTGATTGATATCTGAGTTTTTGCTATCGATCTTGTCCGATTTAAACGTGTCCAGATTTCCTTTTTCAAAATTTATTTAGCGCTATTTAATTTCCTATCCGCACAGGTCGTACAATTGGCTGTTGATCAGTGAGCGGTCTGGCTGTATCCACTAATTACATAACGGTTATTTCAGCGCGTTTATTTATATATATATATAATCTTATTTTTTATAATGTTAAGGGCTCGTAAACAGGATATGGCCCCTGTCCTTTGTGCTAGCTAGCATGGGGCAGTCGAATGGTCGGTTGAATCTGGCCGATCATCAATAACTAATATGGTACTAAGCTAGGAGGCGAACGAATTTTTGCATCACCGCATTACAGCTTTTTGGGAAAATTTAAAGGCAGGCTAAGGGGCGCCTAGATAGTTTTCGGTAGAGTCTATCGTTCCTTAATAAATCGTGGGATGTTTGGAGCTAAATGGCAAAATCGCAGGATTGTTTTTCAGCCGAGTTTTAGTTAGTCGTCATCACCTGCATTTACTCCCCTTCATTCGTTCCCATTGATTTGTAGCCACTATTTCAATTTGACGACTTGTCATGATAATACGTAACTCGCATAAAATTTGTACGTACAAAAGCGACCTATATGCGCTTTGTTTTCATGCAAGTTTCCAGGCTTGTTATCTCCGAGTAGAACTTATCTTTTGGTTTTTGCTAGAACTGTGTACAAATGGTTAAAACTAAATCTATGATTTTTGAATTTGTCTTTGTTAAAATTGGCGAGACTGAGGGAAAAGAAAAAGGGAAGAATTAGCTGGAAATGTTAGATCGATCTGCTCGTTTACGATGAGTTAGCTAGAGCATTCGTTTCCATAATCGCTTTGTCTCTCATCGCTAAAGTAGCACCAGTGCACACCCTGTTTATATACTCTGAATAGCAGTATCACACATACAACCACGTCAATTTTGCCTGCCGTTCAGCTGTCTACAACAGAAAAAGCTCCGAAAAGCATTGCCCGCACAGATTTTCGTCCACCATCTAAATCCTAGTGATAGTCACTTTCCAGACTGAAAAACAAGTTAAATAAGAGGTTTATTATTGAGTGTTCGGTAATCTTTTTATTCTCTTACACTGAATAGCTCGATGTGTACACCCACACATCTACCACTCTTAAGAGATCCGTCCTTCCAGAAAAAAAAGTCAAGTGCGTGAATTTATAAATATAGTCGTTCCCTGAGTTATGCTTAGGCTTAGACCGTATGCAAGGATGACGATTCCTTAGAGCCAGACCAAGTTGGGAACCTGAGCAAAACTTAGACCGTTCTAATTAACAGCAACACTATTCATTTGATGCTCGATTAACTGTTGTAAACGTTTGTTATTGTTATTATTCGTGTTGATGTTTATCCTGTTACTACTGCTGTCTGCTCGTTCCTTGTGCCTCTCCGTTTTTCCCTCTGTCGCTCCCTTTTCATTTATCCCAATTACGAGCCGTTTCTGCTTTCGGAGTCAAATTCTGCAAACAAACTCTGCGTGGAAATTTCAATATTTGATTGTTTATCTAATTACAGTATATACATATCAGTTCAGAGCACATGTATATATACTGTCCGTCACTCATCCATATACGCTACGCTATCACCAGTAGCGACATCTCCTTAGTGGTGTCACTACCTTGATACAACGGGAAACAACATATTTGTAATTAATGACTCGGCGCCAATTGTATAAGTTTCAATAGGCAAGTCGTGTCGGGTGTTATAGCTTTTATTGAAGGGTAATCTGTTTATGCAATGGACTACACCACACTGGCGTGTCTTCGTATCCGTCCGAGCTTTGTCAGACAGTGTATCGAAGAAGCTACGCGAATCTGTGCTGAAGAAAGCGGGATGCCAGTGCCTTTGTTCTGTTTGCTCTTTTTTGTACCACGCTATGGGAATTAACTGCATTAAAACTTGTGTTGCCTGTTTGAGTTTTGCCATTGCGCATACGGAATCAAAGAAATGTTACAATTACAGTAGTTGGCTGATTTCACTACTAGTATTGCATACGGTTTTGGATGCATCCAACGAAAACGCCCAACGAAGTCCCTTCGAATTATCTGCTATACCATGAATGAATGACTTTGGTGTTTATTTACCTAAGATAAACTGATCCAGGGAAAAAAATCGTTTTTCTACCATGGTCTGTTCACGTCGTACCGGAAAAGCATCAAGTTAGTGTGTACAGACGCTTGTTATTTTTATAAAATGGTATTTCCCTGACAGGAAGCTGATCCTAGTTACACGAAGAGAACGTAATAAACGTTTTGACTATTCGACCCACCATCGTCCGTTTTCTGCCATCGGCATCTTGTAACTGATTAGCATACAGTAATGCTAGGTTTATCAGTGTACAGTTACCCATAATTACAGTGTCCCTGATGCTCGTTTTGGTTACTGAAAGCGACTGAAGGTTATCTTTCAAAGCTTCACTGGTGAAGATCAAAGTCTTAGAATTCGCGTGTAGTAGAGAATTACTGTTGCATACTCTTTTATGTTAATGCGCCTTGTTTACGTAGTTTTACCATTATACTGTGTCCATGATGCTTCTAATTAAAGCTGTCTTTGTTTACATTATAATTTCACTTAGGGTATATTTTTGAATATATGAAAATGTTCACAGAACTGTGAACTTTATCGTCCAACTTATTTTTACGATACAACATTCGTTAACTTCAGCAGTGTTTTATTTTCTATCTAAATTTATGGCGCCTGCTATTGGTTCGTATTTTGTTTTTCTCCAAATTATATTAAGCTGTTACAAGCGAATCCATTAGACTTTGAATTTGAATAGGTTTGGAAGTACGCGTCGCTAGCAAATGAAAGTTGGCTGCTAAACACTGAAGTCCCCTGGAAGCATTTGAATTAAGGATAAGTTAGTTATGGAAGATTAGCGAGTCCATGACTAGATATCGGAAGCTGAAAAATACAAACGCCTTGCTGTGATCGATGACGCTTTCGAGCGATGCGTAGGTTAGTGTATAAGAGCTGTTTGGGCCAGAGCTGATATATAACGTAGGATGTTACAGACTTATAAACCAAATACTGAGATGCGAAAAAATGAATATAGGTGGATCCCTGTGAATCGAGTTCAGGCCAATTGTAAATGCTTGTGAAATTTGCAGAAGATCAAAAAGACAGTTCTCGAAGGTAACATACGGTTCAGTTTTGATCGCTGGTAGGAGAGGGACGAGACGAAAACATCACGTCGCCCTACAGACGCTTCGAGTTCAGTAGCAGCGTTGAGTAGGTTCCGACGGGAAGCGGCGGACGTACTTGCAATAGATATCAGGGGCATCTGCTATTACGAGATATTCGCAGAAAGTGAAGTAATAAATGAAAGTTATCTCAAGCTCAAAAACTCATAGACCGTTCGGATGGCACTCGAAAGCATTGATAACAATGCAAAACATCGTTGCCTCGATATCGGGCAAAAGAACATCGGGCAATGGCTACAATGCACTTATTCTCTCGATCTAAGTTCATATAATTACGGGGCTTTCCATACCCTAGAAAGCCACATAGTGGCCCATCGATAGAAAAATGATAGGGAGTTAACATATGGGAACGCGAATGGTAGATATATGGCTATGCAGAAGCTGGTAGAGCGCTGAGACGAATATGTAAAAATAAAGCAAACTATATCTAAGACGTATTAAAATATAATCGTACTAGCCCAATCAGCTCAAAATTTATTATATTTCAAAGGCTGCCAAATTCGCTTGAAGTAGCTTAATTTTTTTGCCATCATCTTTACCCTTTAACCCACATGTTAAAGAATATTTTCTCGTGGAAAAAAGCTCATAGCACGGCCATAACTCAAATGATTACCGCTACCGAATAACAGTGCTAGCTAAGTAATGAGTTGGCTCATCATCATTATAACCATTTGCCACAAGTCGATTTTTACGGTTACTGTTAGTTATGTTTAACAACATGTTGAGGTCACCTATATCTCAAACATCAGATCACTTGCGTTTGTCGTATAGTGACCACATTTGTCGATAGCTAGGCATCGATGTCCTTCTTTCTATCTCTATGTGTACCTATTTGAGAACACTATCTCAATTTCATCAGTTATAATCATCATCGTTAGTGTCGTTATAACCTTACATCTCCTCGTTAGAGTACGTGGAGATCATCGCACGATCGAGTTCTCACTGAGTCGCATTTGGTCCAAAATTTGTTGATGAATCCGCGCGCCTTGCAGGCGATGGAACGAGCCACCGAAGGTCGGTGGCCTTCCGCACTATCCGTCATAATTGGCGGAAAGGCTGATGTTGATAGGGATGCCCGGTGTCCATAGCCGTGTCCAGGCGTTGGTTCGGGACTGAGGGAAGCTGCCCGGGAGCGGATGATTGGAGGCACATCAAGTGTGCACCAGGCGGGCACGGAGCCGGAACGTTGCTTCAGGCGGATCTGTTTGAGGGTGCCAACAAGCAGCTCGTCTACGTTATGGCCAATACACGCAGATGTTTCGATAAACTTGCATTCGTACTTTTTCGCTAAGGACCGGCCCTCTGCAAAGAAGAAAGTGTCGACAAAGGCTCAAATTAGTCAGGACTGATTGTCGTAAAGAAATGTTTTAGATGACAATACGAATAAATGGTACATCCTTTGTTGAAAAAAGAGCTATCTGTGTTTTATATTCCTATATGTGCAGAAACAGAACTTAGAAGCTCGATATTAAGATTTGATTTTCGACAAGTTTCGATTACTACGAGTATGTCGCATTTCTAAACTAGACACTTTACGAGAGATGAGATATTTGTTTTTTCTTTCGACTTTAATTTTCTTTTGCGAGATTTGTAGATTACGTGGACCTATCGGACATGCGTGTTCTCTGTACAGACGCATGTACATTTGTATCGCGGAAACTACTCTAACCAGAACAGTCCCCTTCTTTCACATACCATCTAAGGTATTTTGGTGCAAGTGTGGTCTGGTTTTACATCAAGAGGTATCTGTAAAGCCATTGTTTCCTTATTCAGTTTTAAATAAAACTGTAGCCTTAAGAGGGAACCAGAAAGATAGGACATAGATAATAGCACGTTGCACTTTTATGAACGTTGGCGGCATAGTAGGATGACTACTTTCAAACTAGGACACCTGTCTGGAAACCCAATGCCATTTTGAACTACCACCTGAAAGTCGTATTTTATGCTTGCCTTTTATTACAACGGTTCAATTCGATAAAGGCGGCCATGATGCGTCTTGTCGTCCATCCACTTGCCTGCTTCGTCGCCAAAGCTAACTGGCCCGCGAAACAACCCCACTGCAACCCTTTTTTTTTTGTTGATGATAACATATTGCGCTGTAGCAACTCGGCAATCGATAAAAACATAGGCCATGGGTGCAATGCGAGGCACTTCTTCGAATCGAGAAGAACACTATGTACACCTAATGATCATATCGAAATGACAGAAGCAAGATCTATCTGCGCATGCTGCCCATAGAGCGATGATGGTATCCTAAAATATTTATACTTTATTTATATACAAAGGGTCAATTGACCCTTTTCAGTGCTTGTTGACAAAATCGTTGACTTTTAATTTTAGACAGAAAACTTTGAAGTTAGTGACCTCTCTGTAATCATTTACCCTAGTCTTGCCGTGCCCGAGGACTAAATCACTGAATTTGCGTAGTGTCAAGGTTAAATATATGCCTGCTGGATTTGATGGTTTCTGTCGACCTGTGTTCGCCTCAGCATCTGAACGGTGATTTTATATGAAACGGTTTTACAGCTCTTGCCACACTGTAGACGGGTGTAACATATTTTTTTTTTATTATCTTGGGACAACAAAAGCCTGAATACGAACAGTTCTCCTACAGTATTCACGTTTATTGTCACCAAGGGGTACGCAGCGTTCAGTTTAACGTTTTACACCGCATATTCAGGCCAACTTTATACGCACCATAAATACCGTGCGCAAATGTAGCCATTTGGTTGAGATCGAGCACATCTTTTTTCTTCACTGAGTCAGGACGTATAATTGAGGACCATGTAATGTTACATATACACTGAGTGACACAATATTTGTTTTGGGGTTCGGAATTATTCTTCTGTGAACGATACTACAAGAGTGTTATGTGGCGTACGCAAACAGGAACAGTGAAGGCTTCAGCACATCAAATGCTTCTCATTGTATTTCCGGGAAGCGGCAGACATGAAGATCGTTTCGAATACTCAGACTGAATGTAGGCGTGTTTGCCATGAGCCCATCTGAGCGGTCTGCAGTGTCCTTATGAAAAGCTTGTTTTTTTTAACTTGAGGTTGGCGCTATATCAAAAGAACTGTTTATAGACGATGATAGATTCGCACATCTATTTTTTTTTGATGAAAAGCGCCCCGTATATAATGGATTATCAAAAAAGTGTTGATCGTTTTTAAGACCAGATTGAATCGATAATTTTTGATATTTTTAAACAATATTACCGATGCTTTTCTGCTGCTTTCCGCTAGCACCATAGCCCCACCATTGCAGGACCTTTGTTGTCCCTAGGCGAAAAATGATCTTTAAGTCTCTCTAGTAAAACCAAATGAATACTATCAAGGAAATCCTGCAGATGCTGAAACAGACGATAGATAGCCTGATAATGCAAGATCGAGACTATGCGGTGCATGCATTAAAATTTCCTATCGAAGCTCTTTTAATTTTTGCCTGGTAGCAAAACATATATGTAGTCTGGCATTATCATAGTGGAACACGGCGCTTTTTTTCACTAGTTCAGGGGGATCTTTATCAGAAGCTTGTTTTAATGTTATTAGGTGTTGACACAGGTAATCTGAACGAATCATTTTGCGCGGCATTTCCTTTCTGATCTTATTGGTCAGGGCTTCGGCACAGTTCATGGAGCGCATGTTTTTCCTTTTTCTTTGCGTATTTTCCTATGTGGTCCATCTTTGATCGCTCACTTTCAGCCAACTGCTTTAGCAACAGTTCGATCTTGTTGTATTTCTGTGGGTAAAGGGAAACACGGTCGAGTAAATCCATTGATGTAACATGCTTTTTTTTCTAATGGTTTAAAGCTGTCTCGTTCTTCGTAGCTGACATCGCTACCCGCATATTAACATACGCAATAATTCCCTTTTTCGTAATGAATCGACCAATAGAGTAGAAACGTTCTTCATATCGGCATCTTCACAAACGCAAACGATAGACCATACTCAGCTCGTTTCTTCTAATAATTGTACCTCGATAACAAATAGCGTCATTTTCTTTAATCGCCACATCGTGACAAAATTTCAAAATCTTTGTAGAAATTTCACCTACACATTTCGATAATTTCAGCACGTATATATATATTTGTCCGCGCCTCAGAGCGAGTGGCCCCGAGGCACTTTTTTCCCGACCACGAATTCAACATAGCACTTATGGCTTCACTGTCCTGCATTTTGATAATCTGATAAAACTACATCGAACTGTAGTTCCTGTTGAAAATGTTTACCTAAAGCTAGACGGGTCCACGCTTTGTCCCGGCACTGTTCCATTATGAAGTACATCTTCCTTGTGGCGTGTTGCTCGTTTATCAGTTCGGTAATCCATACTGTTTCACAACAATAAGCGGTCACGCTTCTCAACAGGTCCGCTTTAGAGTAATGGCAAATTTTATCTGTTCTGTCATTGTCTGTTGGCGTGTGTTTGCGTTAGATTTTTCCAAGTTTTCGATTGTCAGTGTTACGTCGACTATCTGTTTCCACTGGTGTTTCAATGGCTCTATTTGCGTCTCTTGAGCACACGATTCCAACCGTCAATATCTATAGGCGACAGCTATAGTATAGATTTCGGTGTGTGTAATATATGTAGTTATTACGTATCTGGCTACAACGTTAGAACGGTAACTTTTGTGTAAATATTTTTTACTTATAGTTCACTTTGTCACGTAGTAAAGTTCTGAACTTTTGAATTTATAGAACAGCTCAATTTAAGCACATTGAACTGCTATCACATAGTTTTAGTAGAGTGGAAGTGAACAATGCAAGTATTAGTAATATATTAGACTGAATGTAAAACTTTGCTTGATAATTTACCGGAAAAAAATCCCGGCTCGTCTCTTCAATGCTTCGATCAGAAACGGCTTTGTTCTAAACGTATCGTCAGAGTATGCCAGCTTGAAGTAGATCCCTTCCTCGATACTTTAGCGGTTTACACAGCTTTTTCAAGTGGGCCTTGCTGCGAGCGACGTGTATTATGTATAGAGAAACATTAAATAGCAGGAACTTCAGTTTCTATTGTATTAGTCGCCCTTCTTTCGAACCAACTCGGTCCAGTTGATACGCTCAGATATAGTAAGGATTTTCTATTCGTACACGCACCTAGAGAGTAGTTTTTTTCAGACGCAGATTGCGGCTCTGTCTGTTCTACGTGGTTTATAAGTTTGTCCGTTCATGCTATTTGCTATGCATAGGGTTATTTGGATGTGACACATTACGCATTAAGGAGCACTCACTCGGACCTATCAGCTGGCTTCAGTCGCTGTCAAATCAAGTTGTTTTTGCAGACGGATATACATGTCTTTCGACCGACGATGCTGACACAGAAATATTTGATCATTCCGCTAAAAAAACATCAAATGTAAACAATTGAACAATAAAATAGATTGTCATTATTTTTGCAGTTACTTTAGCAGGAGCTGAACCGACTTGAGATTTTTTTAATTTAAGCGAATTTTAACCGAAACGTTAATAAGATCGGCCGTTGACCGATCTCTGAGAGAGGAGTATGATCTGAATCGGTCTTCCAGTAGACGTTGCGATTAATATAGCCAACTAATCTGCTTATTCATGTTAGGTAGGAAAATCGATTTCAGGTTTGGGTGCGTATCTATTCAACTCTTCATGATCTATGGATTGTTGTCAGGAAGATCCGTTACGCAGAACAGTATGCTAGGTTTCTATCTTTCAAACGGCATTTTGGTCTCGACAACTGAGATTTACGCATGTAGATATTGTATTGCTCATGTTCGACCCAGCTCATCGTGAGCAGAAGCAACTTTCCTATTTAGGCTCCCATGTTGCTACATCGGATTTTTTGCCTTTCTTACGCCGGAGTATCACTTTTATCTATGGGAAGATTGCTGCATCTATACTTAATCAAAATCTGTCGATTAGCGTAAAGAAGGGACGTCAACAAAAAAAGGTTCGATATTTTTTGGAAAAGAGTGCAGCGGATATCCCGGAAAAGAAACAAAATAATAAGTAAAAGGTCAGTCGTATTAGATGCCGCAACTTTTCAATTTAGACTTATAAAAAATCCACTCTAAAAATACGCTAAAGTAACGCGGAACGCATTTTCACCCTATTATCAAGTCAGCAGAGTGAGCCCCTCAATTGATTTTTGACCATTTTCACTCCAATGTCCATTTTAAGTATAGGGACGTGTACTGCACTCTTACTCAGCACCGTGGAGATCTCTCGATTGGCGTCGAGAAAAAACATCCTTACATAGAATGTCATGTTAAGTTTTCAACTTTCGGTGGACATTTTTAACCTTTAAGCTGAGTTTTGGGTGTAGGGGCATACATTGTATTTTGACTTGACTTGGCGAAGGCTCTCGATTGGTATCAGTAGCAATTACCCGCTGCATAGGCCTCCATGTAAATATTGGGCTACGATATTCTCAATAGAAAACAAACAAAAAACGTACTCAAAAAAAAAAAATAGCCCACTTCGGTCTCTATAACGTTTTCACGGATATGAAAAGCGAGCAATACGATGGAAGCACCAGCCCAACATGACCATGTTGAGGGATCGATCTGTGTCAGAGATACAAACAAAGTAACAGATACAGATTTTTAGCAGTATATACATAGAAACGTAGATGGATAGAGGCGCGATTCGTTTGATGAGATATTAATGTGACTGCATAAATAGCCAAACAGAGAGAGGTGGAAATTGAAAGAAATGAAAAAAAGTGAAGCAAATGAAAACTTTCTCCACAAGCCGAGTCAGAACTAGTATATGTTTGCAATGTCGTTCTAAGGACGGCCGTCGGCCTTCTAATGTAATCTACTCAGTGACTTTGTTCCACATCGACAAAATATTTACTTTTTCAACGTTCAGACTTTCAGCCGCCATTAATGATCGGCGTGCACACTCGATGAAGGCCTGTCGAACTGTCGTTCCGCGTCGCATATCGTTCTTCATACTATGTGCTATGCCTCGTTTAAGATTCAGCGTTGACTGCTGCGGAGGCAGCGCTTACGATATCATCATGTATTCTCTATGGCCGCCATGAAAAAGAGATTCGTGTGTGACATAAAACATCCGATGTTTCATACCTAAGGTGTTCATGCGATACTGTATGAGACTTATTGCCTGGTACTTCGCTCACATAGAGAAAAGAAAACAGTAATTTACCGAATCCTTCTGCACAAACAACAATTCGATAGATTCCTGAATCAATATGAAAACTCTCATTCTTCGACGTAGACAGCTGTAAGAAGCATCCCGGCAATTTTGTTTAGGTGTTGAGTCCGAATTGCCTCATTGAGGAAGAGGGCAATCTTTGAACTATTGAAATTTTATAACTAGTAATAATGATCAGGATATGTAAGCTCGTAGTGTTATTAGGTCCGCCATGTGCATACCAAGAGAAATACCGAATTTAATACGGAATTAGCTAGCAATTTGAAGTCCGTTAGACCAGACGTAGCAACCTTATGAGACGTAACGAACTGTATCGTTTACAGGTTTTCATTTCATGAATACGTATATATATATATATATATATATGTATATATATATATATATGTATATATATATATGTATATATATATATATATATATGTATATATATATATATATGTATATTTATATAGTCACATACGAATTGTCTCATATTCCAGTATTTGTTTGCAATGCAAAGTTGTTTTTCAAGTTAGATCCACCACGCAAATGCGAAAAAATGCTCGACTTAGAAGTTCTTGAGACAATTCACTAAGTTGTATCATATTCGCCGCACCTCAGCATAGTCTGTATAGTAAAAATATTTCCTGTCCCCTAAAATGCCCCCCCCCCCCCCCAGAAAACATAAGTTTTTTTCTTTCATATATATATTCATATTGTATATGAATAGAATATATATTTATATTATATATGAAGTTATATTCAAACTAGCATTCGTGAATAAAATACGTATGTGTGCGTATTTCGAGAACGAAAAGAATAGGTTAGAGTTCTAATTGCGTTGTTCGTAATCCCGGTCGTTAAATCTATACGACGGACCTGTAAACTCGGATTGATGGCATGGTTTTACTCAATGCAGAATAGCATACACGGATACGCGTACGTTTTGGTTGCGTTTGGTCTGCGTGCAATCGATAGAAAAAGATTTGAAATATTTAGTCGAAGACATTGGCATTTCCGAGAAGGAGCTCATTTCATTTTACAAGGAAAAATACTAAATCAATAAGAGCTATAGCGTAGGTCTGTGTATGTACGAACATGTGGAACATGCAAATAATCCTTTCCAATTCTTGGGCTAACTTCGACAGAGTTGTCGTAAAACAAAACCCCTTTTTCTGTAGGCTTCGCCTCCTTGCCTCTATGTATCGAGTTCTTATGGCTGGAAACGAAGTCTATCTATGTTCGACTTCGAACCTAGGTTACAAGGTGTCCCTAATATTAGCACGCGGATACGTTTCCTTTCAAGTTACAACTTCTCTCTCACAGGGAATCCGCCCTTTTCCCTAATTTGCATGAACTGCCCGATCGTTTTGTTAATTCTGATGCCGTTAAGAATCGCTTTTCATTCGGGGTTGATTTTTCGAAAGCAGTGCTTTAATGGACTTCGGTGCTTACAATCGGATCCAAATGTCCGGTGCCTGAACTTCTAGAGGATTTATTTATTCTAAACGCACTAAGTGTGCAGTACAGTCTAATATCTATTTAATTTTTTTTTTTTAATGTTCTGAAAGGAATGTATCGCCATCGCTGGTCCTCAGAATTGTATTAAGAATTTCCTGCATTTTTGGGACTAAGCAAATTACGTTTTTAACGAAAATAGTCGTCCCATATTAACCTCTATGGAATCCGTTGCATTATTCACAACACTTTTCCTTTTCTTTATTCAAAAATGTCTTTGATCCATTACACTTGGGTCGTAGATACCTTTTGGATGGAAGTTAAGTTTTAGCCTGAGCGCTGGCTGCATCGCTTAGATCTTAAATTGTCATTTGTAGACTTCTGAAACCACTCTAGAAGGTATCGTTTAACGATCACGTCCTCTTCACAAATGCCCTAGGCTTTTTTGGCAGCGTTTGGTGAAAGGCATCGTAAAGTAGGCCTCGAAAATGTACCTTTCAGGGCTAACCATGGTGCATAATTTGCTCTAGAAGTAAAAAAACAATGTCTAACCTTCACACGCAGCATCTTTGAATGATAGCTTAATTTAGCTACGGAGCTAAATGGTAAAGGAAAGAGGAGAAGTAAAAAAGAGAAAAAAACTGAAAAGCTAACTTAATAACAACGATTTCGATTATGATTAGAGAACAAGCAACAAGTGAAATCTAACTTCAACTGTGACATCTTACCGTGTCGCAAAACAACGGGTAAAGCTGCGTGTTTTTTCCGAAAGAAAATAACTCAATAAGTTTCGATACATTGTTATAGCTATGAAACAGTTCATGACCAGTTTCTCTGCCGATTGTAAGTTCCGCCCGTTTATACACGTTCGCCGAATTATAAGCCGTGATTAAAAATTTCGACTTAGAATAGGCGATTACAGCTCAAATCTAGGCCTTTAGTCTACTGAACGAGACGGAACTAGGCACGATTGTCTAGAATATTTCTAGCAAATCATCGCAACGTAGCTCCCGTCAACAACCGCTCAAATGGGACAAGTTCTTCTATTCCAGGACTAGATAGAATAAATAAATGCTGAATTCAACTCAAAGAGAGGGTTCACATCATGGCGCACTAAAGCTTGGATTCTAAAATGTAATTTAACACGTGACCAATATCTTATAGGTCCATAATGTATTTCGTATGTTTAAAGTGGCAACTTCAATCGACAGTGCTGTTTATTTATCGTGCTTTATCACTTGCTAAGTAAGTAAATGCTAGAGGACATGTATCTTCATTTACCCAGAATTTATTGCATGACCTGTTCCAGGCCCTGCCTAATTAGCAAGGCGCATTCCTCAGTTGGATACCTGAAAATCTCTATACAATTTCCCAGAGTTGTGCCCTTTGTTCACAACCTGCTAGTATACCGGGATTAAATCATACTAGAGCTAGCCAAATTGAGTCCCGTAGAGTAGCGAACTGGGGGGGGGGGGGATCTTGAGCAACACGGTGATTACATAGAACCGGGACTTGTGGATACAAGTAATTTAGGCTAGTTATCATTTATTTTCTAAGTTATTCTTATCGTTCGTACCTGCGGGTCTGAATTAATTTTTATTGGTTTCCCTCAAAGGTTGCATTTGGAAGGGGATGCAAAGTCGAAGTGTATTGAAGCTTCATTGAAACCAAACAAATATAATCTTGATTCTATGAATGATGGATTTTATTTTAATTAATTACTGACGCGTGTTTGTGACAGCTTTTGGCGCAACAGTCAACAAATCGTGAGAAATGTTTTCAAACGAGCTTAATGACAGGGCCAATATCGGTGTGAGACTCACTAGACAGATAATTAGCAGCAGTATGAAATAATACAGGCGATCGAAGCCAGCGCAGACGCTTACTTTGAAACATAATCGTGCTTGGTTAGATTCTATAGATTCTTTCACTGCCTAAAACTATCACTAAGACGGGTATTAATAATGATACATTCCGTGGGAAACTTTTTTTACGTGGACGTCAGGTTCACAGTCTGAAAATCGTGTAACCTGGGCAAGGTGTCCCGCACCTATATTGTATCTGGGAGCCTATTCAAACCATTGGCCATAGAGGTGATATTCGGCCTTCAAGGTAGATGTTGACATGATTTGACATGGGCTACAGTCATTCCTGCAAGACAGCTTTGCATAATGAACCTGTCTTGTTAAACCTATTTAAAACGGTAAAAAAAAAAACTAGTATAAAACGAGAGACGCGTGGGAATCGTACTTCATACGATTATTATTGACAATAGACAAAGTGATTACCTTCGACGGCGGTACAATAATGTCACGTCCACCTGTGTATTTTTCACGATTCCAATTCAAAACCAGTACAAGGATGCAAGCGAGAAAGTGATTAATATAGAATGGACGCTAAAAGCTGGAAGTTATTGAGCAGCTGAGAATTGCCCCGCGCAGAAGGCTTCGTCCTGTCGAAAACGTAATTGCTATCTCTATCGAAACACTCTCGAATAAGTTATTAAATTAGAGCAGTAAATGAAAGTTACCGTTCTGTCAAAAAAAAGGATGATCCAATTAAATCATAGTGTATACATTGTTGAAACATAATATATAATATATTAGATAAGAAATGGTAATACAGCTGTTTATATTTAACGAAATTCAGCTATGCGCTATATAAATTATCTCATTAGTTAAACCCTATCGCTACCACCATTGTTGCCGTTGTTTTCGTATTTATAACCACGTGCCCACCCATCAAACTCTGCTGCGTGGATCCAATAGAACCTTGAGGCGACCTGTTCGCTCACGTCTGACCCGCTTTTGAAGTTGCTCAAGCTACGTAACATATTCATTACTTTTAGAAAACGAGCATTTACAAAACAGAATAGTCTGGCCATAAGAAGGATGTTCTCCAAGGTCTAGCGGTGTAAACCAGCAGAGGACGTATCTTACTCGATCTGTAAGAAAAGCTCGAGCTTCAATAATGCAGCGACCTATCTACAACATACTGTTTTAGTCACATTAAGATACTGCATACATTGAAATAGGATGTTGGTTAAAATGAATTTGAAAAAAGTGGGCGTCATGTTATCGCCCGCTGCTTGCTAGTTTACTTCACAACATTAATACCGTACTGGCGAGCTTTATTACTGTCGACAGCGCCTGCTGCCAACACCAACAGCTTGCAGGTAATAGACCATATATAAAGATGCGTGATCGACAAAGCGGTTTAGGCCCAAGTGGAGCCGAAGTGAGGGAAGCTATCTGCTGTGCTACAGCGGCGATCATTTATCTGGTTGTAGCGGGCCCATTGTGACGACCTTAGTAAAAGTATATACGGCATAAGTTATTGCCGATATCGCAAGAAATGCTCATCGAAATATTGGCATTGTTTGTAACGGTCTTGATGCACAATAGTTAGCGTATGGGGTTGGACTGAATCAACACTTTAAAAGAGCTTTAAAAGACAAACGGAATCCTATAGCAAGTTCTATAGCATTTTTTTTGCAACTTATGAATATGAGAAGATTTCGCAATCCACCCGCCGATTCGATTGCTTGAAGCATCTAATTGTTGTACATCAAACGTCGATCCACAAAAGCGAACGCTGCGTATGTTTGTCGATACATTAGTAACACGGAACGCAGTCAGCGAAACGAGTTTTTGCAAAGTGGACCGCGCGTGACTATTTCTGTGCGTGCGTGCGTGCGTGTACGAGGAACCTACATATAAATATCAAAAGGATGTTTGCTTGATGCGACCGGCCTTGAAGCTCTTCGTGACGATAATCAACACCAATACATTCGAAATGCAAATGTATCTACCTAGCTGTTTATGTATATATATGTATACACAATGTAGTGAAAGGGATTGCTGGACAATAACCATCTCTCAAATGTATCGGCGGTACCGGTCGTACTTGGCATAATTGTTGGCGTGATGTCCGTCCGGCAGCGTGAAAATTTGCCGTTGCCACTATAAGCATACACTATGCCCAGTAGTACTCTTCTCCAGTTAACTCGTGCAGCGCACGTACTTGGCTCATATGTTGCTATATTATACGTTGCATGTGTATAAAAATTAAAGCAATGAATAGCTTTTCAGGGCCTACCCATTAATAGCAATAAAGAAAACTGGTCAATAATGTAATAGTGAAATCGTTGAGGGAGATCAACCCCTACCACAGTGCTGTATCTAAACGGTATACTTTTTTTACGGACCGCAACTTGCCTAACGTTGAAGAGCATGATACTTCCTTCTACTTACATTTCTAAAATAAGTTATTGCCATGTGCCACTTATCGACTGCGGCTTTTGTGCACACGGACATCTTTACAGCATCTTATCACTACCGATAAAACCTTTTCCCAATCATATTCACGAAATTATTTCACAGAGCTATTGGGAGCAATTGATTGGATCTTTGAGCTTCTGTCGTGCACTGTTAGTTTGTAAAACATTTAGCATGCAACCGCGTTAAACTTTACGATTTCGTGATCTTCTATAATCTCTAATGATCCATGAGATTTTGCCCTCTAGATTGTGGTTCATCCAACATCGGAATAAAAAACAATTTGATATTCTATAGCTAAGTACGTTTTAATCTTAAACACTGGAGATATCAAGTCATAGTAATCAAACCAGCTACCAAAAATACAATCATCTTTAGAAAGTTCGACAGAATGTCACTTTCGCTTTTAGGTTTTCTCTCGTTCTATTGTGTAAAGGGGTTATAGTGTACGAAAATAAAGCCCAATTGTATCATTTAAAGGAATACGATGTCTGGCATTCCTATAGCGAAATTGTTTCAATTTTCCCTTTAAAGAGTACCGTACGGCACCACTATTAGTCCACAGCTTCATAGTTAATATCTTAAAAAAAAAAACGTTGTGTGAGTAGAAATGTGTTACAGATTCATTAAAGATTGTTTTGAAACAAAGATAGATTTCGAAAAACAGAGATGGCCTGGAGGGCTTAAGAGGTTTATTCTAGAATTTCAGTTTGCAATCGGAAAGTTCGAAGATAGGCCGTCTAGGATAGGGCTAATACACCTCCCTGACAATATTCAGTAGGTCCAAGCATTTACGGTTGACGCCCTTACGACGCTCATTGCAACGCATTACGGCCTGATACACTGCCCCCCAGAACGTTTCGAGCGAGGACACACGAAAACACTATAGCAATAATATCTATGGCCAGCCAGTTAGTCACCATATAGATACAGGCCCCTGGCGTTGTTTGCATCTACTTACGAGCAAATAGCGAGCTTTTTGCGACTTTGTGCGGACGAAATCTTTCGCAACAGGACGGTCATGGCCACTGCAAAAAAAGCTTCTTGCGGAAGATTGGTGTAAAACTATGTAAATATCGACTAATGCTGGCCTTTATCGAGCTGTGTAAAAAAGATTGATAAGAATTGGCGCACAAAGGCAAACAACATTCTAACGGCCGTCTTTCCTTACGATCTGTGTGATATGTAAATATTTTCCCGCCCGATGCCACATAGGGTTGCCCGTCCTGCCTTCCCTTCTGCCTTTCGGGGATCTATGTTTTCGTTTTCAACAACAAGCAATAGAGAAATTGACACACATTTTATAAATGCATAATGTACACAAATGATTCATTCACAGTCACATGATGACCAACTACGCAAGTCGCGAACTTGCAGTTGAAATAAGTAGTATTCGGTACGTGCAGTCTGTCGATTGGCCATAGCAAAGAAACATCGTATAAACGTCATTTAGTCCACTAACCGCGGGCGCCCATTGACAGCTTGGGCTTGTCGTCGTGCGGTTGTTGTTTGCGAGAAACATGTCAATCGCTTTATACGATATATTTTACTCAAACGTCTACCCTTGTTTGTTCAACTGCTACTTGATAGATGAAATTAAATAGAAGCTGATCTTCTGGTGAGGAACAGAAGCTCGAGTGCTACGTAGATGATGATGCATTCTAACATCTTCTCTAAATACTTTGGATGCGTCCGGTAGCAATTCATACAATGCAAGTGGACTGAGATCGGATCCGTAACCAGTCTGTCAACGAGACAAAAGGATCTGTGTGGCTGGCAGGTTTGCGCTGGAAATCCAAAAGTGTACAGCAAATTGCACAAAATGCCGTATAAAAATACAGTAGTTCTCTATATATTAGTTCGACAATTTTTAATGTCTATTGTATTTCTTCCGCTCGCAGCCTAATTGTATTATATCGTACATAATTAAGCAGATAGAGTTCTATAGACTAGTTGTTTGCCTTAACGGGAAGACCACACATGCCAGATGAGTAGTTCGCCATTGGGGAAGCATCGCTTTCAAGGCTCGCGTATATAAGTTTTCCAGTAGGCAGCCTGTTAAAGAGCACTCTCAAGATGTCCACGAGGCATATTTAATATATTAGTATTTTTTACCTAATATTGATTCACCTAAGACCTTTGTCGCAGTGTTTACATGGCATAACCTATTTAAATGTGGATTAGTCTAAAATATATATTTAAATCATTTTCATCCTTTTTCTACCTCTCTACGTATAGGTACACTACAATTGGTGGTGCATCAACATGTGCTGAGTCGTATACGGATACTTTCCGTAGACACGGTCAGCTAATTCACGACCAGTTAGAAACCGTTTATCTACCAGAGAGCCATATAACATCGTGACACAAAAGTGCCTCCACCTGCACGGACTTTCAGGTTATCTCGCATATAGCCTGTACTAAATACGCGCAAATGGGGGATACGAAAGAACAGGCTAGATTAAAGGTTATTGACGAGAAGGACTTGTAGGCTCTATTCAAGAAAAGGGCAAAATGAACGACCTTTCGTACGCATTTGCAACCGAAGTCAGCGAAACGTCGAGGAATTTGGAGGGGCGCACCTTGGGCGACGAGCCGAAGGGAAAAAGCGGTGTTGGTTCCGGACGAAAACGGAAGTAAACATCACTGTTCCATTTGTTGAAATCAACTCGGCTACTGTCAGCCGAATCATTATTCAAAGGAGTAAGAAAACGTAAAGCGTTTGGAGTTGCTGATCCAGTTCAAATCCTTGTCTAAAAATAGCGCGGACAATAATAATTTAGCTAGTTCGATGCGTGACCGTATTCTACAATACGGAACAGCTCCATACACAGCTGTCCCTACGGCTTTTTGGCTTTTTTCTTAGTAGAACGAATAGGAAAAACGAATAATCTCAATAAAATACATTCTGGTCGATCCTCGCAAATATACTACGAGCTAGCTCACTGTTACAGCCTATTCACTTTTCCAATTTCTAAAACTTATATGAATATTCGCAGTAAGTGTTCGCGGTACTCAAATGTGGTACCTCTAATATTAGCTATATTTTATTAACTAACTTGATTATGTATCAACTCTCTACTCTTTGTAATGAGATTCCATCTATCTACAATACGCTTGTTTCCTTTTTGTTGACAAGTTAAGAACTGTTAATAGCTTACCTTCTGTTGATACGCATCTTTTCCTAGCTAGATCGGCCTTATTTGCTGCTAAGATGACGGCTTTGGTGATGGGCCTATTCAGGAGGCCGCCTAGAGTCGCAGTAGCCGAGGATCTCCGTCGACCGACACCTCCGCCCTTCTGATGTCCGCATAGAACTCTCAGCTGACTAATGGTATCCTCGGCCAATTCCAAACTTTCCCTGTCCGTGACGGAATAGACGACCACAAAAGCGTCTGCCTCTTCTAAGTGTTGCTTTGTTACCTGTGTGCGACAACAAAAAATACCAGTTCACCTTAGAGGACCATCGTGAACAAGTGTTCCCGTACGATTCTTTTACTTTCAATTGTAGTTAATAAAAGCACTGCTCTCGATATTATTTTATATATCCTGTTTTTGCTGATATTTGGTAGAAGCTGGAAAACATACGATAATAGAAATGAACAGGTACAGAATACAATGTGTATATGCACAAGCAGTTGTCAATCTCAGTAATAATAATACTTTAGTTTCCTAAATTGCGTATTTTCTTTCACTCCTTTCTTTCTTGATTGTTAATATCTGGTAATTTATGTAATTTATCTAGTAATAAATGCAGCATGCTCACTAGTTACGACGTTACCGTATTAACGCACTGAAAAAGATGGGCGTTAATCATCCAAATTATGTCGCCCTTCAAAGCCGAAAGAGGGAAAACATGTTAAGCGACAATTGTACATTTCGCAACCAGTCTAATCGTGCAACGCTTTCTATAGACTGTGATATTATATGTCTGGACTCCTTTCTACAATAAACATTGACCGCACAATGTTCCAGCTTGAAAAATGCGATAGAAACGACGACACAGACACAGACTTACCAGGCAGCCATGTTGGCCATTGCTCAGTCGATAACTGAGGACCCCTCTTACGATTGCAGCGTTCGCCGATCTGGCCCTCTTTTTGGCATACCGTAAAGCGTGGCAGCCGTATCCGTTACGTCAGCGAATGCAGCGCACTGGGCACTGCACGATATAAGAGTTGGATTTTCAGCAACGGTTATGCTTGCCAGCACCTATGGCAACAGATAAGCTAAGTACAACGTAAAGCCTCTCTTGGTATCATATTGTTTTTCGTGCTCAAACTGAGCCCTTTTTGCGCCGCGAGGTATCTTTGCCTATCTGCTCCCTACAAAAGTCCGCAAAAGGTGCAACGCCACAAACGCAAGCTAATCCGCCATATAGATCCTTTATTCATCTATATATCGAGTAACTCTAAATGGCCAAAATTCGAGGAGTTCTTCCACGAACCCAAGATGCAAGAAGTATATTTGATGCACACTGTCTAGCTTCTGGCTTTGTTAATCGGTGATTCAGTCGTACTCGTTACGAGACAGGGTCTTGGTGTTGGCTCTTTTCCCTCCTATAATTACTCAGGATAATGTAGCGCTACGTTTTACTAAGAGCAAAGATTATATTTTGCTTTTAATTCAT